>NC_073691.1:12721521-12783572 GCF_029784155.1 Uranotaenia lowii | reverse complement strand
ACATTTCTTCCAGACAATTCCAGACTTTTGGGTTTGAACATAAATTGTTCTAAAAAACTATGAAAATTCAATTTGGTCATGGTGTAATATGGCAGGAAATGATTAGAATTTATGAGTTATGAATTCATAAGTGTTCGAAACCTATTAATATTGGCAAATGCTTTGAAGATGTATGTTAAGTTGAGACTCAAACAGAGCACGAGACTGATATGATGACAGAAAAATACTAATACCAAAAAAAAGGTCACCACCTTCAAAACTTAGGTGTCCAGACATTTCCATACATTTCCAGACATTTTTTGAAAATCTTCCAGACTTTTCTGAAAAATAGTTGACAACCCTGGTCTCCACACTGCCAACAAGGACTCTTTGGGACGCTTTACGGTTCCCTCGGTGATGAAGCGGGTTGATACGACTGCTTTTTCCGGTTGATTGCGCAGACTGAAGCTGTCGTTGATTGCTTCTGTTTCAGGATAGCCGTGTCGGATTTGAGGTTATGTAAACGATGACATTCGGTGATCAGGCTTTCCAATTTACAATCCCCTTCGCCTTTGGATTCCAACTTCGATAACAACCTTGTTCGGATGTCAGATTCCCTCGGAGACCGTAGACCGCAAATAAAAATTAAGGACTTGAACTGATCTGAGGTGATTTTGTTCAGCTCAAATCCTCGCAGCGTTTATTCACGATTCCGGTGTAGGTAACGTAATCATCTTCTCCGTGCTTTGTAAGTTGTAAACATTGATATCGCTTTCTGAATAGTGAAATTCGAACACCAAATAACTGATTCAACTTAGTGACGGTGTCGGCGAAAAAAAATTCACGTGGATGGTTCGGCAGAATAAAATTTACATACTTGTCGTGAACGGTAAAGCTGATGCTCTTAAACAGCAGGCGAACTTTTGCTTCGTCATCCAGATTTTCTCCGTCTTTCAGGAACAGGTCCTCGTAGGGGAGAGGCAGGCTATATGCGCATATTAAGGAAAGCACTCATTTTCTCCCATATTCCAATAGATAAGAGTCTGAAAACTATATACACATGAGCGGACATCTGTTTTACATACGTTAGAGCAGTTTTCTGTCAAAATCTTTTACAGTTTTTGTGAGAAAAATATTTTAATAAAAGAAGTCAAAATAGCCGATTTTCGAAACTGGCGGGCAAAATGCGCATATTTATGTTTTTAGCTATATTTCATTAACACTTGTAGTATTTTGATATTATTTGATTGAAAATGGTAGAAACGGATGTTAAGCATACGTCAAGGCTGAAATTTTGGTGAAATTTTTTACATAACTAGTTCTTTTGCATGAAACATAGTTAGGTATGCCATATGGCCATATTTACTGGTAATATTTTGTTCATATCGTATTTTTATCGGATCAGTATGAAGTTATTCTTTTTTCACTGTAAGATCGTGATTTGAGCGTAGGTTTGATGTTTCAATGATAAAAAGTAAAAAAATTATAAGACTTATCTATTTTTCTTGATATAGGCATTTAACCTGCCTTGATATGGGCATTCAGAACCTGTCTCTTATTCCAATATCTTATCATATACAACCTTGCCAATAGCTTCAATTTGTTGAATTTTCGATTTCCAGATGAATAAGGAAGAAAAACCATTAAAATCTATGTTCACTGAATCTGTACGCACGATAATTAAAGTTCAATATATTAGAACAAAACTGACAAAAATCTTGTTTGAATTTTTAAATTTTTTTGACTTTATATAACAATCAAATTTCTTCATGCCATGTTTCAATAGCGTATTACCCTCAAACTGCACTGATTAGATACGTTGAATCTCCAGCCATATTGTTAATCGGCTGTATGCGCATATTACCCACCATGCGCATTTAGGAACACTTCCCCCTACTAGTGGTACCATCGATCGAATACCAAACCGTTTTCGGGATCGTAGCAAAACTCCTTGATGTTTGACGCCTATGACTCGATGATGAATTCTTGACCGCTTGCTGGCCGGACCGGGGCTTCTTGATTGTTGAATCGTTCCATCACAGCCATCAAACGTGCGTTTTGTTCAGCCATCTGTCGGTTTTGTTCGGCCATCTGACGATTTTGCTCCATGATGATTTCAAGCAATCTTGAGCTTTCGGTTGGTGGTGCCATTCTCCGTTGTTTGAAAACGTGCGTTCTTCAATTCTCGTCGCCAAAATGTTGTACTTTCATAAATGAAAAAGCTGTTTTACAAAAGTAGACTTTATTCGACAAAAGGCAAAACTGGAATGAACTAAATTTTCACTTGTTGATATTCCTTAGTGATTAATGGTTGCTATGCTAGTAGAAAAAACACTTGCCTACACAGTAAATTTTGTTTTGCTGGTTTTTTTTCGCTGACTTTCCAGCAATTTAAATTGCTGGAAAAAACAGCATATGTTAATGCTGGTCTCCAGCAATTCAAATTGTTGGAAAATCAGCAATCCAGATTGCTGGAAACTAGCTATTTCTTTCAACACATCCGGTTGTATTTAGTATCAAATTTGTATTTTAACTCAAAATTAAATTTTGATTACTGGCTGTGCTGGCTTTTATGCTGACTGGCAGCTTTATGCCAAAGTGTTGATCATCTGCCACCTGTAAAAACAATTTTGATTAGAATATTTTAGGAATATCTATCTATCCAAAAAAAACTCACCCTTGACTTATTATCTGGTTGCTAGAATATAGAAGAAAATAAAATAATTATATTAATTTGATCAAAATTCGTAAAATAGAATCTCACCTTCCTTGAGCGTACGAAACAAAAACAAACTAGAAATTGACAACTCGATTGCTGATTTTCCAGAAAACTAGATCAATTGCTGGAAAGTCCAGCAATTTGAAAACCGATTGCTGATTTTTCAGCAAAAATGACAAGAACACAACCGAATGCAGAAAAGTCCAGCATTTCGATAACAGATTGCTACACACAAAATTTCTGAGGCCGAAATTTAGCAAAATTTTGCTCAAATTTGACCAGCTAGAAATTTAGCAATCAAATTAGCAATTTTTTGAAACTAAAATTTTAGCAAACGTGAGAAAAAGTTAGCCGCCGCATTTTTTACTGATTTTTTTAGCAAAAACCGGAGGAAAAGATCGCGGGGGTATTGAAATACCAAAACAAAAATTTCATTTGAAATTCATGGGGAACATCGGATTATAAAAACAGAACACATAAATTCTTTCACTTAATTTATTTGATTTTTTTTTCATATTTCAAGTCACTTAAAATTTAGCTCGTAAAAACTGATCTCCATAATATGTTCAAGGAGGCTCCGAATGCTGGGGTGTTCAATTTCACTGCTGGCTCCTTTTCTTCTTGGGACCTAGTGAAAAAAAAACAAAGAATTTACATATTAGAAGCCGGAATTTTCCATAGTTAAATCGGTTCTTACCATTGCGCTCCCAGTATTGGTTTATCTTCCTTTCTATTGTCCTTCTATAGTCATTACCGTGTCCACGAATACCGCCAGAATCAAATTTTAATTCGCACTGATTTGCACGCGCCGACTTGTTTATTTTTTCTCTTAGCCGGCGGCTGCTGTCTGAAAAAAGCGGCTAGGTAGTCTTCATTTTTACTAAAAACAAGCAAATTTAGCTTTTTGCTAAATCAAAAGTAAAAAAATATTTTTGCTAACGGAAAGTAACAGCAAATTATTGCTAAGTGGAGCCCCGAAAGTTTTGTGTGTATACACACAAAACTTTCGGGGCCGGAAATTAGCAAAATTTTGCTCAAATTTGACCAGCTAAAATCTTAGCAATCAATTTAGCAATTTTTTCGAACTAAAATTTTAGCAAACGAGAGAAAAATCTAGCCGCCGCAATTTTTGCTCACTTTTCTAGCAAAAACCGGAGAAAAAGATCGCCCGGACCAGAAATTTCAAAATGTGTGGTTTTTCTCTGGAGATTTAGGGGGAATGTTTTATTATTAAAAACAATACTCAAATTTCATTCACTTTTAATTTATTTTTCACATTTTTCTTTAAAAAATTTTACACTTTGTAGAACAGAAGTTCCGATCCTGGGGACGCACCTTCCGGTGAGCGGAATGCAATGCCATTCTTACCAACGAATTCACTGAGTTGTGTGTCGGATGGAGAACGATGGAGCTCGTTGAATTTTCAGTCTCGATTTTTCCATTTCCAGACTGTTGAGGATTTCTTTTTGAGTTGTAACCTGGTAGAAAAATAATAACAATTCTGAAATTAAAAAGTTGGAAAATCTTTATAATTTATAATTGACTCTACCTGTACGCCTCCGGCGTCGATTAGACTAGTATATCGTAGTTGATTTAGCCACCTTCAGAACCACCAGAATCAAACTTTCGAAACCGCGTTCAATTGTGTCAGTTTGTTTTTTTCCTCCCAACACGCGGCGGCTGCTGTCTGTACACAAAGCGGCTAAAAAAACCTTCGTTTTACTAAAATCAAGCAAGATAAACTTTAAAATTACTAAAATCAAGTAAATTTAGCTTTTTGCTAACTCGACGGTAAAAAAATATTTTTGCTAACGGAAAGTAACAGTGAAATTTTGCTAAGTGGAGCCCCGAAAGTTTTGTGTGTAGTTTCCAGCCAAAATTTGGATTGCTGAACATTTCCAGCAATTTTTTGGCTGGAAATCGAGGCAAAAATTTACAGTGCACTAGTCGGATGGTAATATTTTGACAGCGAAGTGTTTACGAACAATGTGCTCAAGCTGTTACTGACATTATATTCCGATTAAAGTTTGTTGGATCAAAATGACTGAATAAGACCTGAATTTTCGGCAAGAGAAAATTGTCAAAAGTATAAATACCGCAAATGAACATCAATAAAAATTGTTAGAATTGTCAAAAATATCAAAATTTTCCAAATCAATTTTGAAAAAAAGTCTGTGTGTGTCTGTGCATAGGGAAGATCACAAATTTAGTACTAAGCAAGAAATTTGACGATGCTTGTGAGCGGGGGGGGGGGGGGGGGTCTAGGTTATCCTGTGGTATTCGGGTTATTTTCGAGTAGAGAACTATATAACAAACACTGTTTCCTACCACGTACAATGCCGATCTTATTTGAAAAAAAAAAATTGTTAAATGAATGATTGGTCAAACGCCAATGAATAAAAGCGAGATTTCAGTCTAATCTGGCACTTACGGATCAAATCCAATGCATGAATATTAATTTCATCACTCAATTTTGAAAGTCTGTAAAATCTGGGCACTCTCAGCAAAAATCTGGGCAAAATCTGTGTCTGAACAATATCTGGAAGAAGGGTCAAAAGTCTTGGTTTTACAGACAAATCTGGGCACCTGGCAACCCAGCAGAAACGTCAAAATTATCAATACATATTGTCAAAATTGTCATTTATGAGAGAAATGTAAAATTTTCAAAATGGTCCATAATGTCAAAATGATTGAATTGACAAAATTGTCAGAAAACATATTCAAAATTCTGAAAAACTGTCACAATTTTTAAAATTATCAAAATTTAAAAAAAATGTGAAAATTGTCCAAATTTTTAAAATCGAAAAAACATTCTAGATTATTAAAAATGCAAAGTTGATAAATTCTACTTCTTCTTCTCTTTTTTTGTGGCAAGTTGACAACGTTCTGATTAACTGTCAAAAATTGATAAACTGTAAAAATTGTCAAAAATGTCAAAGTTGTCAAGTTTCTCAAAATTGACAAATTTATGACAGTAAAGTAAATAAATTGACAAAGATTGATAAAATTGTCAGCGTTTTTTAAATTGTCAAAATTTAAACACTTAATAGTTAATATTATTAAATTTCGTTCAAATTTTCAAATTAACACAAAAAAAACCCTTGAAAATTTAAAAACTTAAAAATTGTGAAAACCGTCGAATTTGTAAAAGTTATTATCAATTATTTTGGTTGCCAAAATTAGCAAAGTGAAATCTGAAATTACTTGAATCCGAAATCGTCATACATATTTCAGGTTTCTAGACTAATAAAATTTAAGATCCCAAACGTGGATTAAAATTTCTTGCAAAATATATTTTTTCCATGCATGCACAATTATTCAACATTTTAACCACACTTGATTCACACGAAACTTGTCCTTGAATTAAAAGTCTTCTTAAAAACACGAACAACTCACCCCACACACCCATCACTCGCCTTTCTTGATGCAAAACAAACTGGCAAATTTGGCAATCTTTTTCTGTTTTCTCTTCTTCTTTCTGGTTCCGCACTCCCGACAAACGTCCGGCTGGGACATCTGCGAGGCAGCCCCGGGGCTAAGGTTCGCCCCGACGAGTACCGACATGGGTTCCATTGTCGATGCTTCGGCCCCGATTTCCGTGCGCTGGGAGCAATTGGGGGAACGAGTCGAATCCGGACTCACGTCCTCCATTTCCTGATCCGGTTGCTCCTCGATTTCTAGGACCCCGCCATCTTCTTCCAGCATGAACTGCAGGGTTCGCTTAACTCTCGGAGGAGGGTCCTCGGCCAGCAGATCCCCGCCGAAGCTTTCGTCTTCGTCAATTCCGAACGTATCGCTGTTGAGGATGAAACTTTCAAGGGCCGGACTGGTTTGGGTTCCGGTGTTGGCCAGCCTTCGGTTTAAAGGTACCGGGCCGGCGCCATTATTGTAACGTAGATAGGACGTCAGGGCCAGCTGACGTTCCCGTTCGGTTTCCAGAAGCCGAGTAAGTTGTTGATTTTCCCGGTCCCAATTCCACTCCCGCTTGGAATGTTCCAGGCGCATCGCTTCCAGTTTGCGTTTCAGCGTTTCAAACTTTTCCACCGTGTTTTGCCGCTGCAATTCGCTGAACTGCAGATGCCGGTTCAGGCTTTCGTTTTCGGCCGATTTTTCCTGCAGCATTGTCTGAAGCTCATCCACGCTCAGGTGCCGCTCGAGGTTGGATGCCTTAGGAGGAATGAAAGAATATAAGTACCTAAATTCTCTGTTAAGATTTTGTAAAAAGAACTCACCTCCACATCTGGATGACCGGTTCCCTGTTCCGGCATCGATTTGTGTCGCACCAAGGTCTGTCGATCCCGGCGCTGGCTGACCGTCTCGTCGATAAACTGCTTGACCTTGCTTTTGACATGTCCGTATTTGGCCCGTTTGATGGCGTGCGAATTTTGTTGAATTGCTGTCGTAGATCCGTGGGACAAGTTCTCCATCGATTTGGCTCGCTTTTTGTAAGCACTGTTTACCGGAACACCACCGGTGCTAACGGTGATTCCGGCTTTGGCCAAATTTTGTCCATTTGTTGCTCCTCCTTCTCCTCGAACACTCTTCATTGACCGTTTGGAATCTCTGGCAGCGTTGATTCTCTTGTTGGTTGTCGATAAACTGGTTCGTTGGATTTTCTGGCCCACATTACTGGAACTACTGGACCCACTACCGTTCTCGTTCTCGGTGGACAGACTGTAGTTGCCACTGGACGAATTGGACATTGTCATCACCGGAGAACGGTTTTCTGAATCCGGAAAAAAACAGTTGAATTTCATACAAAACTTTTCCCTATCAATATCCATTGTTTATAAACTAACAGAAAACAATAACCTACCGGAAATCATCGGATCCGTTTCGAGAACCATCATCATCCCCGGGGGACTTACGAGCAGGAACTCGTCGTCCAGTTCGTCGAACTCGAGCAGCAAACTGGCAGGGAAGGTTTCGTCGTTCAGCTTCTGGTAGGACATTTCGGCGGATGGGACTTCGGAATCTCGGGTTGGGTCACGGTCACGACCACACCACAAAAAAAAAACGAAACGTACGAAAAAAACACACTTCACGTTTTTGTTTCCACCTTTCCCACGCTTTCCACCAACCAGCAGTTGTTTGTGCATGAGATTCCCGAGATTTGCTCGATTCAGGAATCTCTCTATTGTTTTCTCAAAAGCTCGTCGAGTCGAGTTTTTGGGCGATGTTCGATGAAAAATGCCATAATTGTCGCCCCCTTTGAAATGCATATTCTCTATATTTAATAAGGCATAGTTTTATGATAAATTTGGAATTCTCGATTCTGCATTTTACTTACCTTCTAAAATTCTAGATCTGAAATCTTAAAGTCTGGAGTAAGCATTTCTTTAACTATGTACATAAATTTCTATGATTTTTTTTTCATTTTTGCATAATGCGCATAATTTGTAAAATTTTGTATCGCTTTTGAATATTTTGTGTCAATTTTGTCCTAACTGTTAATTAATTTTAATTATGGCATATTTCGCTTTGTCAATTTTATTATGTTTTACATTATGTCATTCTGAATTTTATTTTCATTTTTGGTTATTTTGCCATTTTTCTTATTTGGTTATTTTCTACACATTACATTACACATTGCTTATTTTTTTCCATTTTTTTTATTATTTTTGTATTTTTTTTAGTTTTTCTTTTTTTACTCTTTGACACTTTTTAGTTCGTTATACTGCCGTTCTAAGCAAGAATGTCCCATGTGACTTTTGGGTCATTTTCACTTTTTTGCTGGAAACGGTCTCTTTTAGTTTTAACTTTCGAATATAAACACAAACAAGTATACTTTGTTCTGAACTTATACGAAATTTTCATCAAGATGGTTGTCTCTATGTTGATAGTTCTACGCAAGAATGTCACACTAGAGAAAATTCTATGAAAAATGCAAATTTTATCAAAAAATTGTCTTAAGATGAGTTCAAACTGTTGAATTTAATGTTATTCACTGAAAAGAACACTAAAATAGAGGGCAGAGGAGGAGCGAGAAGCCTTGAGTGTTTTATTCAGAGGAATTTTCACTAAACACTTTTCGGTAGGCACTACTTACAAGATCCATACTAAACTATACATTTTTATAAACAAAAAGGAACGTATTTCTCAAATTACGGTTTAGCATGAGTTTTTGGGAAAAAAAATAAACTATGCAAGCTTTTAAAATGATAGGAAAATGTATTTTTTCTTGCAGAAAACATTGTAAAATGATTAACTTGAACTGTTCACTACGAAAAAACTGTAGTTGAATTTTTAGTTTGAGAGAAAAATTGGAAATATAGCTGATATTTCAATCGCGTTTTTCTCGTTTGCACGTTTTTCCACATGGGACAATCTTGCTTAGAACGGCAGTATATTAATTTTTGTGATTTGCGGTTTTTGCAGTGATATTTTTTTTACAGTTTTCAATAGTTTCTGTCATTTGGGTCTATATGTCGAAAAAAAAAACAGGTTTTTGTCATTTTTGGTAATTTGCGTTATTTTTGTCTTTTTTGTCATTTCTGTCATTTTTGTCATTTTTGTCATTTTTGTCATTTTTATCATTTTGGTCATTTTTGTCATTTTTGCAATTTTTGTCATTCTTGTCATTTTTGTCATTTTTGTCATTTTTGTCATTTTTGTCATTTTTGTCATTTTTGTCATTTTTGTCATTTTTGTCATTTTTGTCATTTTTGTCATTTTTGTCATTTTTGTCATTTTTGTCATTTTTGCCATTTTTGTCATTTTTGTCATTTTTGTCATTTTTGTCATTTTTGTCATTTTTGTCATTTTTGTCGTTTTTGTCATTTTTGTCATTTTTGTCATTTTTGTCATTTTTGTCATTTTTGTCATTTTTGTCATTTTTGTCATTTTTGTCATTTTTGTCATTTTTGTCATTTTTGTCATTTTTGTCATTTTTGTCATTTTTGTCATTTTTGTGATTTTTGTCGTTTTTGTCATTTTTGTCATTTTTGTCATTTTTGTCATTTTTGTCATTTTTGTCATTTTTGTCATTTTTGTCATTTTTGTCATTTTTGTCATTTTTGTCATTTTTGTCATTTTTGTCATTTTTGTCATTTTTGTCATTTTTGTCATTTTTGTCATTTTTGTCATTTTTGTCATTTTTGTCATTTTTGTCATTTTTGTCATTTTTGTCATTTTTGTCATTTTTGTCATTTTTGTCATTTTTGTCATTTTTGTCATTTTTGTCATTTTTGTCATTTTTGTCATTTTTGTCATTTTTGTCATTTTTGTCATTTTTGTCATTTTTGTCATTTTTGTCATTTTTGTCATTTTTGTCATTTTTGTCATTTTTGTCATTTTTGTCATTTTTGTCATTTTTGTCATTTTTGTCATTTTTGTCATTTTTGTCATTTTTGTCATTTTTGTCATTTTTGTCATTTTTGTCATTTTTGTCATTTTTGTCATTTTTGTCATTTTTGTCATTTTTGTCATTTTTGTCATTTTTGTCATTTTTGTCATTTTTGTCATTTTTTGTCATTTTTGTCATTTTTGTCATTTTTGTCATTTTTGTCATTTTTGTCATTTTTGTCATTTTTGTCATTTTTGTCATTTTTGTCATTTTTGTCATTTTTGTCATTTTTGTCATTTTTGTCATTTTTGTCATTTTTGTCATTTTTGTCATTTTTGTCATTTTTGTCATTTTTGTCATTTTTGTCATTTTTGTCATTTTTGTCATTTTTGTCATTTTTGTCATTTTTGTCATTTTTGTCGCTGTTGTCATTTTTGTCATTTTTGTCATTTTTGTCATTTTTGTAATTTTTGTCATTTTTGTAGTGTTTTTCCTTTTTGTCATTTTTGTCATTTTTGGCAATTTTGTTATTTTTGTTTTTTTTATTTCTTTTTTTTTTATTTTTATATTTTGACACATGTCTCTATAAGTTTTTGTAGCATTGTGGAATTACGTTTTAAATTTAATTTGGACAATCTTCAGAGTCACCCTAGGACAAATTCTGAAGTCTTAGCTTTCGACAAATCGAACTAAGCTTTTTCGAGCACTTTGAGCTTTTTGAGGATCGAACTTTCTCTCTTATTTTCACCGTTTCGTCGATACTTGGCGTGTAATGCGAGCAGCAAGCTCTTAGCATTTGCAGTTGGCAGTGTGGTCATCTTTTCAAATCGATGTTCATTTTCGGACTTCTAAATCTGATTTTCCTCTTTTTTATTGAATAATTTTATTCTCAAATCAGTTCTTTTTAAAGGAATTTTTAGAAAGTATTATCTGAACACTCTAAAATATTTACCATATTTTTCGAGTTTTTCAAGGCTTTTCTTGGTTAAATCTCTTGTTTCTTTTTCTAAAGTTGGCATATCTGCTCGCCATGTGCTTGCTTTCGTTTTCCCGCTCGCTCTCTTCTTTTGAAAATGCGAGAGTATGAATATTCGAATTTCGAATATGAACCGAAGAGAGAACCAAAACAAAACAGTTTGAAAAGTTTAAAAAAATCAGAAACTGCGCTCGCTTTTTAGTTAAAATCGTGTAATTTCTCAATTAAAAGTATCTTTCAAACGGTGAAATGTCCATCCCCAACGACTCGCTGGATGACGACGATCTGCTAGCCCAGCTGGATATGCCGGCGTTCCCGAAACAGTCCGCCGTCCAAACATCATCGGAAGAAGGCGGCTCTAGTAGTTCCAAAAACGAAACGGCTCCAACTGTGGTGCAGCAGCCAAAAGTCAACAAAGGTAACTGTGTGCTGGTCAATCCGAAACAACGCGGCAATCCGTTGCTCAAATCCATCCAGAACATTCCCTGGGAGTACGACGACATCGTGCCGGATTATGTTGTGGGCGTGAGCAGCTGCATTCTGTACATCTCGCTGCGCTATCACAATCTCAATCCGGACTATATTCACGGGAGGTTGAAGCAGCTGGGGAAGATGTACGAGCTGAGGGTACTGTTGGTCCAGGTTGATATCCAGGAACCGCACAATGCGTTGAAGCACCTCACCCGGATCTGCTTGCTTGCGGATCTGACGCTGATGTTGGCGTGGAACGCCGAGGAAGCTGGAAAGATAGTGGAAACCTACAAGATGTTCGAGAATAAACCACCGGATTTGATTATGGAACGAGCTGAGCAATATCCGTATACAAAGGTAACTTCCTTTAAAACGTTAATGAAAAATTAATAATCATTTCAAAATTGTTTTTTGACATCGTTTTAGCTGGTTAGTGCGCTAACCAACATCAAACCGGTCAACAAAACGGACGCTATGACGTTGATACAGAACTTCGGCACGCTGGCCGGGATGATACACAGCAGCGAAGAGAAGCTGTCGCTGTGCTCCGGCCTCGGGCCGAGGAAGGCGAAAAAGTTGCACAAAACGTTCAACGAGAATTTTCTCAAGTGATGGAAGTCGGTGGGGCTTAGCGTAAAAATCTAGGTAGTCGGTAAATAAATTGTCTCTTATTATTTAAACGTTGCCAACCTCGGTCAGATTACTTTTTGAAGAATTTCTAAACCTAGTTGTTGGAATTTTAGAAACAAATTCTTTTGTTAGGAATTCTACAATTATTGGATTACTGTCTCATTTACAAAACGCGACTTTAGAGCTCGGAAACAAAATGAGAACTATCGTGACCGGTCCTAATTCTGTGCGGTTCCAAACTCTGCGCATTTTTATATTCAAACAGAAATATTTCAAGATGTGATGAACAAAATATTCACGAAACAAGCTGAATCTCTTCAGTTACTGTTGATCTTCGAAATACTTCCAAATATTTTTAAATCTGATGAATTGTTCGCATGAGGCTTTAGTTAGCCCAACTGTACACGAAATTTTGAAAAATTTCATTGAAAGGTAAATTTTTTATAACTTGAAAACATTTGAAAAAACCTTAACTGCGCAGAATTAGGGCCGTTCACGGAACGTGATCAAAAGGGGTGAAATTGATAAATCGTCCAATTTTGAATTTACAATACTTAACGATTCTTCATTGTTTAGTCTTGCTTATAATCATAAGGGTTTTAACATCTGGATGTCATTCGTTTTTCTAAAATTCTATGCATAGTTCAGATTTAATTCTATAATATAGACTAAAAAACCAAAATTAAGATATTATAGCATCAAAGCTTATTTTGATATCTATTATTTAGACCTGATAATTCATATCAACCATTTTAATCCTTTGATTACAGTGGTCTCAGTTGATAAAAGACAGGAAAACAGAACTGGGGATTTTTTTTTATTATCTGACGGGTTTGCGCCGGGGGTCTTCAGATTTTCCCCAAAATTGAAAATTTGGTTCATTTTTGCGACTTAAAAACACATGTATTTTTTCAGATTTCTAACATTTTTATTTTTTGAGTTAGCTTCGGTTAGATTTTTTTGTAAATAAAAAATAACCATTTTTCAAAGCTAGATAACTCTGTTGTTTCTCAACGGAAATTATAAAATAGCACATCAAAATGCATTGAAATTTTATCAGTTTTCCAAATAGAATACTTGAAAAAATTTAAATAATGACCTTCAACATGAAAAGTTGTAAATAAACTTTAAATGGCGTCTAAAAGTACCGTCTGCACCACCGAATATTTTGCAAAAAATACCATTGTATAGCTCGATTCATGATGCAACTTTCATCTGAAGACACCAAAGTGGGCCATTAACACCTTGAAGAGTTATGAAAGAAATAATAACTATAAATCTCTATTTTTGCATCGAAAACAAACAATGGTCAAACAACTGCACTCACATTTGGAGATAGCAAGCACTTCTAACAACATGGAAACAAAAGAACTTATCAAAGCTGGTGAAAAACACTATTTTTTCGTCCTTTTCAACATAAAAGACTAAATAAAGAGGTTTTGTTCTAGAAATTTCGAAAAAAAATATCAATTCGTGGCTGTCCTATATGAAATATACCTGAATAACAGTCCCATATGTGAAATACCACTGATTTGGTTACTTTTCAATGTTTCTTTCGACGAAATAGTCTTTGGTTTATTGCTATGAATCATTTAAACATTTTTTTAACTCACTTGATGTCGAATGATGCACACTAGTTTTCGAAGGCAGGTCTGACTTTCTTAGGAATGATTTCTTGAGCGAAAAACTATCGGATGCAATCAAAAATCGTATAAAGATTCAACTTACAATGTGGAGTTCATGATATTTTTTTGCAAAAGTATGTTTCTTTTTCTGACAATTGCATTTAGAAGTTCAAAAATGATCAAATTTAAGTCTTAGAAAGTAGCTTGGTGAGAAAAATATATTTTGTTTGGGACTGTTATGCTAGTAGATTCGAAAAAGGTTTCAAATATGGTCGATTATCAGTCCCATAATGAAAAAAAATGGTGCTCTCGACCTTACTAATAACCCAATTTCGAAAATTTCAGGTCTAACGATTTATTATGACAACCTATAGACGATTTTCGTTTATTCTGAAAGTGGTGGTCAAAATTTAAAAATATATTCCCAAACAGAAAAAGCTGATTGTTTCGCATGCTTATTTTTGTATATGGGACTGTTATGAAAGAAGGGGCGGTAGATTGTTGCAGCTTAACTGACTTCATATTATATCCAAAAATCTAATAACGTATTCGTTTATACCCAGTTTAGCACCAGGTCACAACAAGTTATGCACATTTTACTGTCATTTTTAGAAGTTTATGCGCTAAGTTTTGCATCCGTAATTCCCCAAATTTGATTTAAAATGGACGGTGGAACACTGAAGATTCGTGTGTGAGCGATCAAGGTAGCAAAACACTGACGACGAATTATGTTCTTCCTAGTATGGTAAACCTCAAAACTGGGCGAATGTGGAAAACGAATACGGTAAAAGTATCATATTTTCATCATTTTACAGCCTGGGCTGGCCATATTATTTCTACAACAATCAATGGGAAAGGATTTTGGTGTCCAGTGCTTAGCTCCCGATATAAAAACTATGTAAAGCACGTCTATATTTCATTTTTTTTATCACATTTTTGTGATCCCAAACACAGGGACTGAACCTTCTACTATTGGCATTGATTATGCTTCACAATGATCTTTGATCGAAAAATTAATAAGTTATATAGTATATGACCAGGTTGAAAAAGCAACATTCCCATTATTAGTTATATCACATAAACAATACGATACTCAGAATTTTGGTTAAAATTCAAAGTCAGTTTTGCTGCAAACACTCTACAAAGCACGAAAAAATAGTGTTTTTTACCTGCTTTGGTAAGTTCTTTTGTTTCCATGTTTTTAGAAGTGCTTGCTATCTCCATATGTGAGTGCAGTTGTTCGACCATTGTTTGTTTTCGATGCAAAAAAAGAGATTTATAGTTATTATTTCTTTCATAACTCTTCAAGGTGTTAATGGCCCACTTTGGTGTCTTCAGATGAAAGTTGCATCATGAATCGAGCTATACAATGGTATTTTTTGCAAAATATTCGGTGGTGCAGACGGTACTTTTAGACGCCATTTAAAGTTTATTTACAACTTTTCATGTTGAAGGTCATTATTTAAATTTTTTCAAGTATTCTATTTGGAAAGCTAATAAAATTTCAATGCATTTTGATGTGCTATTTTATAATTTCCGTTGAGAAACAACAGAGTTATCTAGCTTTGAAAAATGGTTATTTTTTATTTACAAAAAAATCTAACCGAAGCTAACTCAAAAAATAAAAATGTTAGAAATCTGAAAAAATACATGTGTTTTTAAGTCGCAAAAATGAACCAAATTTTCAATTTTGGGGAAAATCTGAAGACCCCCGGCGCAAATTGTCAGATAATAAAAAAAAATCCCCAACTGCGACGTTTGGTAGCTGATGACATTTTAGGATTCGATGTCCTCGACAATTTTCAACATATGTGAAACCTGGCTAAGCCGAACTGGGATTTTCCAGGCACAATTTTGGAACCCCATCCAATCAATGCAAAACTCTTAGCGGTACCAGCGTTCCAGTTAAATGCATCAGCCAACCGGTAAGTCATAACCGCTTTATTACTTTTCTAAAACAAACTTTATGCTTATCATTTGAAATACTCAAATAAGCTTTGATAAAGTGATATTTTTTTCGAAAAAAAGGAAAATCAATCGATGATGCATCGCAAAACGGAGTTTAGGTCAAATCTTACCTTCTTTCACCGCTTATTAAGTTTGAGTCATCTAAATACCGGTTCCAAAAAGCTACAAATTCGAGAAATCATTATGTAACATAAGCCGTATTGATCTAGATTATAATTATAAAAGTACTAGAGGTATGGGATGTCGCAGACGGTAGATTTCGAAAGTAAAATTAGAGGAACAAGAGCACAAAAACATGTTTAAAGTTTGTTGGAAATTCTGTGATTCGCATTGAAAAAAATCTAATGGAGTCAAGGTGTTCTCGTCACATTTTCAAAACTTATACCTACATACATGAATTGGAAGAATGGTTCAGACTCAGCGAAGAAAACGATTGCGCTACCTTGATATGAATCTAAAATTAATTCTGATTTAAGACTTTGATTCCTATTTTTCAATTTTAGACGAAAGTTGTCATTTGATTTTAGAATTATTAATCCAAATTCTTTTTCCGTAGTGAAATTGATAATGTTATTATTTTACATTCTATATTTTTTCCTTTTTTCTTTGGATTACGAGGAGGCATTATGAATTTTTACATCCAAGTTCAATTTTATCTTAAATTAGGATTAGGAAAAAAATAGCGAAATATTTCCTCGGTTATTTTCATTCTCCTTAGTGAATATTTCCACGAAATTCCAAATTTCTATAACTATTATTCACTGTTCAACGATCTACTTTACTTAAACGAGACAAAATTAAACCCCGAAAGGTATGCAACCTCAGATAAATTTCACTATTCGTAAAAAGGGATGAATAATCCTTGCGGATGAAAATCCCGGAAAAAAGTTCCACTATTCAAAGCTCAGTTCACATTCAAGATGGGGATTATCGAATAATCAACGATTTTTCTATCACTTGATTTTGAATTTTCGAAACTGGAGCAGAAAACCGTTCAACGATGGCACAAGAAGAAAAAAATATTGTCGTTTCCGAGTTTTAATAAGCACTTTTTAATTTTTCAACAAATCAGAAAGTTAGTGTGTTTTTTTTCAATCTTTCACCTGGTTAAGCTTTCGAACCCCGTTAGTTCTAAACACGACAGTACACATTAACTTCGTTAAACGTTTCTCTGAACATAAATTAGCTTCAAACAAATTAATCCAACGTTTCTTTGTCAGACCTTCTTCGCGTACAACTTTTTGGCTGCAAGGGAAAGAAAATCACAATCACTCATACGTTTTGATCATTCAAGCTGAGGGAGGATACTCACCGGTGATCAACGTATCAGGATCCTCCTGAACACGAGCGGCCGCCGTCTCCGGAGATCCGGCTCCCTTCTCCGTCACCGATGCCTTAGCCTTTTCGCTGGCAATGGCCGCGGCGTGAAGCTTCTTATGCCTCAGATAGGCCCGTTTGTACTCCTCGGAAAATGAGGCCACCGTTGCGATCGATGCTGCTGTTTGTCCGCCGGACGATGACGCAGCTGATTTCGAACCACCACCCACGCTCAGCTGATACTCAGCCAAAGGGATGACAGTTGACGAAACTGGAACCCAATCTGGAGCGAACAAGTGTGGTTGGATGAGATCACAGATTTCCACTCAGGAATATTAAATGACGATCGATTGATTCGTCATATAAGTTACTTTTTTCAATCATCTCACCTGGTTCGTATTTCTGACCGCCGTCGACCTTCTTGTAGAACATTGGATGAGCTTGAACCGCCAGCAGCAACGTGGCCAGCCCCAGGAGTCCCATGCAAACATTCCTTCCTGATAACATGATAATTGATAGATAACTGATAGTCGTACTCTTAAAAGTTGGAAGTTGCACTACACAAAGCTCACGCAGCTGGAACTGTGATCACCAATCGATGTGCTTACTACATCATCGTCTTTACTGTAATAATCATCATCAGCAGCAAGTCCAGCGCTTAGTCGATCGTGTAGTAGTAGTAACTGAATGGAGACCAGTTTTCAGTTGACTGGCCAAAAAGTGAGAGCTTACCTACGAGGGGGTCCAAGTTTGAACACTCTTTTTCTCTCTCTAGCTTTGTCTTCCAATTCAAACCACCCTCCCCCATAACCAGGTATAGGTCGGATCAAGCTGTTACGCGAAGATCGTTCGTTACCCTCACATACCGGTGTAAGGGGGCTTAAGCACCCTGCCGAGTGTTTTAGTAGCCAGCAACCTTCAGTTAGTAATACTACTTGAATGGAATTCCTCCAAAGAAGCTCTCCAAATGGTAACCTGCCTCGGCATGGCACAAACACAAATATTGTGGGGGAGGGTGGGGTTGAAGATCTGCGCCTATAATAAGGCAAGGCAGGTTAGCTAATAGAGCCGTTCGTGTCGTGTTGGGTGCGAAATTCCGATGAGGTTATTTCGGTTTCGCTCATGGACGACGGCGACGTCTCTTCTTCGTGATTGACGACGATCGTTTTGAGTTACTACTAGCTAGGCGTCGTGAAGTGCGCGGTTGATGCGACGATTGTGATGAATGGAGCTGTTGTTTTCGTTTGTTACTATTCTCAGGCGTTGAACAGTATTAGGTCGACTAAGCTCCATCGGATCCATTGTTGATTCGATGGATTTGAGTTAATTTTATTCCATGGCGCTACCGCGACGTAAGTTGGTTGGGACTTTAGATAAAACAGCGCCGCTAATTGAATCGTTAGCTTATCTAAATTAGCTATCGCTAGCGATAATCATGGACTGTGCTTTAAAGATCTTTAGAGATAATGCAAAAATGATTTTTCATAACATGAACGAAAATTTACACAAATAAAGAGGCATTACAGTTTTCAGAAATAACTCATGATATGACTCATTCAAAGTTATCCGATTTTTTTCTGTAATTTTTTTTTTGTTTCGATTATAGTCGTATTATAGTAGTTCAAAAAATTATTTAAAAAATCCGAGTTTCGCACCAGATGTACATTGAAACATGAAGAATCATTAGGTATGCTTAACTCAAAATTGATGATTTTTTGACTTGCACCTCTCTGATCATGAGGGCCTCAATTTAAAACAGTGTCGAAAAGTACTACTTTTCGACTTTTTTTTTCGGCCTTTCAAAACCAAATTTGGTATCGAAAAACAAACATTTTAGTGCGGAGTTGCAAAAAAGTAGTTTCGCTATTTCGATTTTATACATTTTTTCCTATAATGTAGTGCCACGTGATGGCCATTGTTGAACGGATGCATTCTATGCAACTTTTTTAGCTACTGCGGTAGTCAATTTCAAACGAGCTTCACCACGGATTTACATAGACTCGGCTTCGGAACATGATCATAACTCTAGTAATGAATGCTCTCATCCGCTATCCAGGAACGATCAATCCCCCCAAAGCGACCACAAGGAATTTCTTTCACTCAAAAAAAAAAAAAAAAAAAACAAACAAACAAAAACCCCACCATTGTAAATTTTTAACATATATATGTTATTTTTTATTCATTTCATCTCAAATGTATTCTTTGTTCTTGTTTTTTGGTTTTTGGGCGTCTTCCGATTTTCCGGTTGTTTCGTGTTTTTTTTTGTTCTTCTCATTTCTGTCCTTTTTTCCGCCTGAATAAACGTACGTATAAGAAGATGTCGGGATTTGTGTGGGTGCTTACACTTCTTTTTCTTCTGTCTATTGCCTTACATTCATGAAATCATTTCTGGCGGTTGCTATGATTGTTTTTTTTTTATCTTCGAACAGTCGAAATCATTGCAACGAGATCTTGAAAGTTGCATTGTTTCACTTTTTTTTCCTTTCTTGTTTGTATGTGTGTTCGTTTAGTTCTCGATTGTAGTTTTTTTGTTTATGTATTTATGTATTCCAGCAAATCGATCACGTCCTCAAGTTATACATGTTTTTTTTTCCTTCTTTTGTTTACGTTTCGTTTAGGGTTAGTTTTAGATAAATACACTTTGATCGGTTGTTGTATTTTGGTTTTTAACGGGATGAACCTGTCCTTTTCCGTCAACCGGATTCGGTTTTTTTTGTGTACACTTGTGTGTGTATGTGTGTTCGTGCGCACCATTTCTTCGATTTCTTGTTCTTGTGTGTGTTCGTCTCGTTTCGTTTTTTTTTTTGTTTATTATGTTTGAGATTTGGGCTTGTTCATTTCCTCTTCTTTTTAATTAAATACACAAACATAGTATAATTTTAGCTTCCTTTCGGTTATTATTCGTATCCAGGTCCAACACGTTCCGGATCAGATCTTCGAGGGACCCGATCCGGACGCGCGTTTTGCTGGTTTAGGTTTAGAGTTTAGTATTTGTTTCAATGTTTTTTTTTTAATTATTTGACGACGTTTTCGTTCACTGGTTTAAATACAATCTATCAAACTAGTTACACCTACACCCTCGTTCGTTCGTGTGTTTGTGTGTGTGTTTTTTTTTTGTTTTGGTTAGTTGGCCATCTTTTGTTTCCATTGTCAACTTTCTTCTCCTTTCCACCGTGTTTTCTCTCTTTTATTTCCTTTTGTTTTTTTTTTAAATTAATTATTTAAATTATCCTAAGTTCAATATATGCTTCTTTAATTCAATTTTTAATAATTATATTACTTTACTCTAATAATGTTAACATTTATTATAAGGTTCCAAGTGCAGATTTGTTCTATACAATTCTTGTTTTGTTATTACTTGTTGTCTTGTTTTTCTTTCGGTTTCTTCTCCGTTTTTTCTTCTTCAACCGGCTTCCTTCCGCTGTCACTCGATTCTTATGGGAGTTTGCTTCCTCGTCTTAAAAACTTAACAGAATACAAAAATCGCGATGACCCGAAGCACTTTTTCGGGATTATGAGCAATTCAATGATATCTGGGACGTACAAATCTAATAACAACACTTAAGGAGTTCCTCTTTATGTTTTGGCAATTTTTTTTCGTCTGATGCCTCCTTTAATTTTATTTTTTTTGTTTTCTTTGAATTTTCGGCACGCGCTCTACTGATAAATACCGGTACTCTTTCCGTTTTTTTCCTTTATATAATTTTCAAAATTGGTTTAGCTATTGTTGGAACCGATCGGCTAATGACTTTTTACCTGGTTTGTAAACTAATTTGTGTGAGCACACTTATAAGCAAAAACGTTCGCCAAAAATTGAGCTGATTTGGAAAAGCTAAACACTGTTAAAAAACATTGGACAACATTTTTCTTCGAAGAACTAGTTAATTTTCCAACAAACAGTGCCTCAAAATATATAAAAGAAAACTGCAACAATTTATTAATAAATGAAATGTTTTCAATGTTTTTTTCTATAAGTAAAATAGGTAATTTTTATATAAAAAGTGTATTTTCAATCATTCATAGCGCCGATGTGGTCTAGTGGATAGGCTGACGCGAGTCTGGTATTGGTACGCCAGGCGTACTGGGTTCGATTCCCGGTATCGGCAAGAAAAACTTTTGGGTTCGAATCCCAGGTAAGATGTGTTTCATTATATAACTGACTATATAATTGGAATGTTCAATCAGTTGCCAGCTGGCCAGGTATATACACGGATGCCGGAATACCTGTAAGTAAACTAGCCCACCTGATTGATTCGTTCTTCCAAAATATACCTACATCAACACACGCAATACATTCACCACATAACAGTTCATACGAAGCCATGGGGTCCGGGAATGGTGGCGCGCTGCATTGGAGATTTGTCGAACCTAATAATCTAAGGAATGTATATGAACCCATACTTTGGCAGAAACTGCGGTGAATCCGTGCACCCATGGTGGATTACCAACATACATACATACAAAAGTGTATTTTCAATCATTCAAATCTCTACTAGTTCCTACAGGGTAGCCAGCGAACCGGGAAAACCGGGAAAAAACCGGGAATTGAAAATGGGACCGGGAAATCCGGGAAAAAACCGGGAATTTCAAATCTAAACCGGGAAAATTCTTTATGGATCATTTTTCCCCTATATAACCAATTGAATTCTAAAATTAATTCATTTTTTTTTTCAAAAGCGAAATAAAATTGGGATCTAAATTCCATGGGAATAATGTGGACAAAAGTCGATAACTTCTTGAAAAATCGAGATTTTTTAGCTGAGCACATACCTTTTAGTGCTCTGAAGTGGTCGAGTTCCAAAATATATTGAGATTTTCTTTGGTTAATTTACTAATTTTTGACATTTACAATTTTACAAATTTTTTATAAGCATTAAAAGCGCGAAGAACTTATCTTTCATATGTTCAAAAAAATTGTTTTTCACAAATAAATTCCATTGTTAACCTTTTAGAGCCGGGAATTCAATAAATTCTGCGGGGAAAAATGCGAAAAAAACAGAAAAATTCAAAATAAGTTGCCACCATGTTACATGGTTCATTCATAAAATGCCCAAAAGGTAGAAGGAGATGCTTGCGTGATTCTATCTAACATTTTGCGCTTTTACTGGTAATCGCATTCTTTATTGATTAAAAATTTGAAACATACAGATTGTTTAAAAATAAGAATCACATTAAGATATTATCATATTAAAAAGGCTGATTTGAAAGCAAATTCAAGCCTTAGAATATTTTTTTAAATTTGTGTTAGAACTTCAAATTTAAAATTTGAATAACGATATTCAAATTTTCTGGTTGGATTGCAAATTCAGACTCAGAGTTTAGATTAACATGCCAAGTTCAAAGTCAAGCTCTTAAAACTCAGGCTCAGGCTCGGCTCAGGTTTGACTTATAGATTCGTAATTCACCCGAAATTCATTGTCGATGATTATATTTCAAATTTCATAATTCAGAAATCAGAGCTCAATTCCAAATTCTGTGTGCGATAAAGTTTATTCAAATTGGAAAATCATGGTTTTAATTGGATCGAAAAAGTGTTGACAAAATTACCAAAAAATCAGAGTTTTGCAGCAGATGTACAGGGTGACAAAAAAGTCCGGTCACACTTTTTTGGGGTTGTCTGTAGCCTACACGTTGCATCTCTCTGGTGCCTTCTATATGTCAAATGAAAGGGGAAACTCTGCTGCCCAAAGTGGCAGAGTTTCGTTCCTGTGCAGTTTGTTTACATTGAGTTGTGAGCCATGGCAGAGTTAAGGGCAGCTGTTATCGCTGCTCGGTTTGGCGCGCAAATGACGAGCTTATTTTTTCGGGCGAGAAGCTGTTCGTTTTGGAGCAAACAGTCAATCGCCAAAATGATCGAGTTTGGAGTGTGAGCCTCTAGCAAGCTCCTGCGGACAAGCTGAACGTTTCCCGGTTCCAAAATAAGACGTCAGTCTTGCTTCCTGACAGATGGCGCAGCATCCCACACCGCAAAGTTTGTTCAGGCGTGGTGTGAGGAAAACTTAACCGATTTCATTTCGAAGAATGAATGGCCTCCGTCGTCTCCGGATCTGAATCCAATGGATTATTTTGTGTGGGGATACATGATGTCTAAGCTGAACGACTATAAAATAGCAAATTTGGAGCAATTCAAGCGAGTTATCACGAAAATCTGGGACGAGATGCCGATGGAGCAGGTGCGCGCCGCTTGCGACGACTTTCCGAGACGTCTGAAGCTGGTTCGATCAGAAAAAGGTGGTGTAATTCCGAAATATCATCTGTGAAGTATCTTTATGAGTTACTGAATAAAGCTATGAAAGCCAGATTAAGATTTTCTTCTTATTCTTTGAGATATTGAGGTTTTCCTGTTTGACCGGACTTTTTTGTCACCCTGAAGATTGAGATATGAAGAATTTATTGGTATATGTACTTAACTCAAAGTTTGTGATTTTGGCACCTCACCCTCTGATTCTAAGGGCCTCAATTACTTTTTCCATCCTTTGTTTAAACAATTTTCTGTAGAAATCCCAACAAACATCTTCGTTAACAGGATATTCTTACGTTTGATATGAAAAAAGGGCTTATTTTGGTTTAAAAAAAAATCCCTACTTATCACATTCATGTATTTCAAAACTGGGAATATCATAAAATCTCGATCGAAAAACCGGGAAAAAACCGGGAATTTGAAAATGGAAACTTGCTGGCCACCCTGGTTCCACCGATTTCCCCGCTTATTTCAAATGGAAATGTTTCCGCTTATCATCAAAAATAATCACAAAAAAGGGGGTGTTGCGAGCATGTGCACTTTTCGATGGACGAGCCTTCCAAAATTGCCAATAAAACAAACTAAATGTATGAGACAATTGTAGATCGTGGCTTGTTACAACTTTGTTTCAAAGACAACGAACCATTTTATCCAATCTACAACGTGTCAGGTTCCAAAAACTGTTTTTTCAAGAGATTTTTTTTACATTGACTGTAACTTCTGAGGGTAATGTGATAGGACTTTGACGTATTCAACAAACTTATGTATTTTGATCAGATGAACAACTTTGTCCAAGATATCAAAGCCCTAATTTGAAAAACAAAAAAGTTAGCATTTTTATCTCGCTATCGGTGGACCCCTCGGCAAAAATTTTCATACTAGAATAGGCACCATGTAAAACTGAACAATGTTGCTGAAGACATCAAATGTCTACCTCTTCATCCCAGAGCGCTATTAATTTCGTACAGCTAGATTGATGTTCTGCACCACTGTGCAATGGTCGGAAATGTCCGGGTGGACTCCCAACGGCAAGTCTCACAACGCAATAATTACAGATGCCATCGCTCAATGATATCTGCGTACTAATTTAAAACCTTTCATCAAACAACTCTGAATGAATAACTGAGGATTTGGGCAAATCAAATCAGTTTCTGAAACTAGAATTATCAGTTGATCAAAAGGACGTTTGCGCCAGAAGAGAAATGCAATATGTCGTAAGTACAACTTCATTGAAAAGAACTGAATTGATGCAAGTTCAAAAACATCATCATGTTTTGCGTTCAGTTTTACATTAAATTTCGAATTTGCAGACGAATTTGACCAGCAATAACAAAGTAAGATTTTAAAAGGTGTTTCGGAACTTTAACATCGATTTTCTCAAAACATGCCAGGTGGTTCATACGACTTAATCAAAACAAACTCTAGATTTCTGTCTTAATTACTCTTTAATAAGAATTATAATTTGCCGATATGCCATAAACTTAAATAAGAACCTGTTAATTTTGTGAACTATAATGCAAGAGTTTTGCGGTAAAAAAATTGTTTACCAAAATTAAGATAGGCATTTTGTTATTAGATCGAATTTTGAGTTTTGTCTTGTTTCTATTGATAGGTTACGTGTTGGCTTTTTGGTCTTCTCATGTTAATGTAACTCGTTTTATATGTGCTTCATTGAACGTTTCAAAATATGCTACAATAAAATGTCAAAAGCTAAGGGTTTTGCAACGATCACAATTGGCATTTTATCTGAAATTTTCTCCTGAATTTACTTAGGGGGACGTTGAGTTCAAAAATTTAGGAAAAGAGGGCGGTGAGGGAAAAAAAGTTTAAAAACCACTGTGCTAAACTTTTAAATTTTTAATAATAATTATTCGTGGTCTCGGTCATGGCGAGTTAAGTATGGTGGTCTCAGATTTTCAGGGTGTGGATGTGGTGGAGGGAGCGCATCCGAAATTTTGACAGCTGGCTGGCTGGGATGTTAGCAATATCTTGCACATCGTCAAGATATTGCTCAGATCTAGATTTTGCCTGTATGCATTGATATTTGTTTCACCGATAATGTTTTTTTTGTAAAATAGGGTGAACACTTGAAGAAGCTGAAGCATTTTTAGCCACTTCTTGAGAATTTCAAAGGTTATTTCTGATTGTTGACTTCTGCTTGCTTCCTCCTCCTTGCTGAACCGCTAAATTTTTTAGCCTTTTGCTTCTAATTCGTGCTCCTGATTCATTTGAAACTTATTTCAGGTAATTTTGCCTTCAAACGACTCTTCCTGACGGTTTTTAGCTTGAGGTTTACGAATATGGTTTTTTTCACCATCTTATCGGATTCAATCGCACCCTAAAAAGGTGAACAGAACCATAAACAGAAACTAAAAAACCCTTTGTTTTGTTGGGTTTGGCAAGGATTTGAATTCTTTATCGCTTATACGAAGCCGTAACAATTTTCTAAGCAGAGAAATAGCGATCTTTTAAGGTTATTAAGAGCGCATACTTTATTTTGTTCACTATGCTTAAGAAGAACATATGCAATTTTTTGACAAAATTTTTCCACCATTCGATAGTGTATCAAAAATACTACAATTCATCACAGTATTTCTAATTGATATTCTTAATGTGACAAAAGATACAATGATTTGAAAAATTTTGATAGCAAGTGCGTACTTTATTTTGTTTTGTTGTTGTGTTTAGGGGTTTATATTTCTAACCTCGAAAACAACAAAATGCATCCCCCCATCGCTCACACTTAGCGCTAAACCTTCTTTTGATATCAAATTTGTGGTCTTCGCTTTTGCACAGACTTTTTTTTCAAATTGAAAGTGTGATTTGGCATATGAGACCTCCATACTTAACTCATCATGGTCTCGGCAAGGTTGCCAAGATCACAGAAAAATCTATAATTTTACAGAATTTTGAGCCAAATTTCATCACAGAATCTGTGTCACCGAACACAGAATTTTTGGAATATTCACAGATTTCACAGAATTTTAAAATTTTGAACGTTTTTTCGAAATTATTTTTTTTATGTCAATTCAAATTTTGGATAATTATCTTTGAATTGGAGAAATATGATAAAATTGATTTTGTTAATTGATTTTTCTTAAGTAAAATGTAGAAAAGACGCAATTTGACATGACTTTTGAATGAAATTAATGGAAAAAGCATCACAGAAAATCGTCACAGAATTTTTGGGAAAAATCACAGAAAGTCAGAATTGTTTTTCGTCAAAACACAGAATTTTTTTTCGGCAACCTTGGCTCTCGGCACTAAAATGATTGATGATTATTTTGTTTTCTGTTCTTCATTCTGAATTAAAAATTATTAGGTTTTTCTATTTGATTACCTTTTATGGAAACCAAATATACACATATCTAAATAAAAATTTAAAATTGTTTGATTGAAATCATAGTTTTTTTTATTTAGAGTCCTCGGTTACAACTTTTTACTATCGGATTCTCTGCTCGCTTATTTGAAGTTTTGAACAGAAAAAAAACATTGTGTTCTTCCTTGAGTAAGTTGTACTAAAATCAAATTGATATCCTCGAGTTTTTGTTTTGATCCTGAATAATTTTTTCAATTCGAGCTGTGAATTTCAAATTGAAATTTTGATTCTTGATCTTCCTTGACTGAATTTCTGTTATAAATGTTTAGTAAAGTTCCAAATTTCTGATATTTTCTTGAGCTCGAAAATTTAAATTTAAATTCAAATGTTATTCAAAAGATCGTGCAACAGGAAAGAGTTTCGTAGAATAATTTGAGAAGTCTACTATTATTCTGATTCTGTTGCTAATTTTCAAATTTTCACGGATTTTTCCTGGCTGTTTTGTGTAGAAACCTTGTAGTAGAAGATTTTTCCTTATTTTGCCTTACGTCAGAAAAATGAAGTTCTAGTATCTTAACAAAAAGAAATCGCTGATATATATTTTACAGGTTTGGAGTCATACATTGTTTTTATTTTTAAATATTAAAATAGGAAAAAAAACATAAAAAGAACTTTTTTTCTGAATTATGTAACTATTTAAGATGGTTAATGACAACTTCTAGAAATTGTGAAATCCTGACATCAGAAGTAAATTTCTAAAAAACATACCTGATGAAACCAAATTTTCAAAACATTGAATTGTTATTCATCTATTATTATTATTAGAAAATTAAACAGTTCTTCGAAGTAGATTCTCGCAAAACTAGGGATGATTTTTTCTTCTTCATCGGTTCGAAATGTTTCTCGAAATTTCACGGACACTCCATGTATTTTTTTTTTGTTATCTCTCAAACCTCCTGTCGTGCAACTTGTAGTCTGTCTTTCACAAAATTGTTGAAAACCTTATTTATTTCTTCTACTCAGTTTCTTTTACTTTAATTTATCCCGAAAATCAAATCGTTTTAGGATATCGTTACGCTTTGCATTATTTTAGTTCTTGCTTTCCCGCATTTTTTTCTGTTCTCAGTTTGTTTTCGTGAAATTTAAAATATCGTTTTTTTTTCTCCTATTTGTTTTCTTTCATCAATCAACCGCATCTTTCTCTCTCCAGTTGCTTTCTTTCTCACTGTTTTATAGTTTTTTTTTTTCATTTAAGTCGACTTCCTTAAAATTAACAAATCCCTACGCTAAAAATTATTTGTCAACATTACCAATCATATATATTTTATATAGCGATTTTTGTTTGTTGCTACTTTTTGGAATCATCATCCCTCATGTGTTGGTGTGTGTGTTTGGGTTTTGGGTATGTGTTTTTGTTTGGGGGCTTAAAAAAGGCGCGTGCACTCAGGGAAATTATTTTCGCAAAATCTAGGTGTATAAATGTGTGGCTGAGCCAATTCATTTTCCCGTTTCCTTTTTTTTTTTTTTTTGGTTACCTTCCTTCTTTTGGTTTGTTTGAGTTTTGTTTTTTCGCTACTAATAATCACACGTTACCTTCGTCCTAAATGTATATAATTTTTGCTAATCGATTTGTATGGTTTTTTTTTGTTGTTGTTGTGTTAATTAAATCGAAATATAATCCATACTTTTTATTTGTTATTTTTTTTCTCACGTCTCGCACGCATTGTGTTGTTGTCCTACTAATGAGCAAATGGGTTTCCTTTTTATGTCTTGTTCTCGAAACAGTCATTTTGAGATTATTTTTAAATTTTGACCTACTGATAATATTAGACGCGTTTTTTTCTTCGTGCTATGCCGTTTTCGAATTTTTAAAAAGATACGCATTAAAACAGGAAAATTTAAGATTGATTATAAAAAAAATTCTAAATATTACTTAAGAAATCCGATAGGATTAAGAATTAAACTCCAGAAATCAAATTTAACAGTAAAGAAACACGCTCAATTTAAGTAACTCACGCTCTGAGAAACACGCTTAGTTTAAGAAACACAAAAAACTTATACGTTTTAATCTATCTTTTTACAAAAACGGGGTATAAGCACCTTGAATAGGATTTTTATGCTTTAACAATTTTTGTTTACTCAAAACAGCGATAACATTCTCTCTGCCTGCACACGATGAACACGAAATGAAACCGAAGCTTTCGTTTCTTCACCCTTCTTTAAAGTTTTCCGTCTTCAGTGTGTGTAACCATCTTTCCCTTCTTTACCCCTATCTGGAACTTTACGTCTACGCTTAATAATTTGAATCGAGGTTCGGTTTGATTTGATTTTTTTTCTTCAATAATCCAATAGTAACTTCTTTGCTGTTAACCATATCAATCTTCTCGTTCTCTAGGAGTTTTACTGATTTTTGCCATTCCAATCACTCGATCAACTTTCTTTCAAGTAACAAAACAAACAACAATGACTTCGCATACGCACAAACATTACGCTCACGCTGACAGCCGTCTAAAAAAAATAACGATGACACATCAATTCGAACGAAAGGTTTTAGGCGATGATTTTTTTTTGCTAACTGATGTGGGTTAGAAACAAGCCTCTTGGGTATACAATTTTCACCGTGCACGGAAACTGTCAACTTTAATAAAAAAAAAAACACTTATCACTGCTAAAATGTCACTAGGCGATTGACAAACAAACCAAGGTGGTAGAATTTCGATAGGTATACCTCCTCCCATAGAATTGTTCGATTGTTCCTGTTGTTTACTTTCACTTTTCGCTATAGTTGTTCATCATTTGTTTTTCTTTTGATTTCAGTTGCACCGTTTGTTTGTTTTTGTGTTTAGTTCACCGGTTTACTACCTTAATTTTGTTTTATTTGTTTTGTTCTTCGTAAGTCACGTTTTTATACACATTTCCTAGGAGTCGCGTCGTTTATTTTTGTTAAGTTTGTGTCAGTTTTCCGTTGTCTTCACTTGTTTATTTCGTTTCGTTTTCGTAGTGTTTTGCATTAGTTAAAAAAATGTTCTTTGGCTTATATCTTCTGTTCACTGTAATTATTATTAGGCCTTTTTGCAGTAATTAATTTCACCTCACTTGCACTTAGTTTTTTTTTTTTTGGTTTTTTTTTTCTCACGCTCCATTTAACTCTCTTTTATTTCTTTCGCTCTCTCACTTCGTTTCGCTATCTCTCTTTCTTTCTTTCTCTTTAGAGTTAATGATTTCCACTTGTTTGTTTGTTTTTTTTTGCGATTTTCTCTCTCCAGTTTTTCTATTACTTTAAACATAACCTGTACGTTTATTGAAATCTTCAAAATGCTTGAACGCAATCCAGATTAGTTTTTTTTTTCTTGTTTTTTTGCTCAGCGATTTTTTTCTCTCATTTTTTGCTGTTAGTGTTCATTAATCATACGTTTTCTATAAAGTTAACTGTTTATTTCCACTTTTATTTCTTATTAAAAACCACTCAGTTTATGTTTTGCTTAGTACTTTTTGTGTTTTTTTCTGTGTGTGTGAACATGTTTTAGTGTGTCTATGAGTTTGTTTATGTTTTCGATTAGATTCCATTTGTTTTTATTAAGTTTTAATTACAATGCATTATTGGATTTTCTTTTGTTGCTGTTGTTGTTGTTTTGGTTTTTTCAATTTTTTAATCCCCACGATTTGATTCAACACTCTGCTTCTTCTTTTTTGAATTGATTTTTTTTTCATTAAGCTATACAGTGCTTGCTTGTTTGTTTTGCTTTTCGTTTTCTGCTGATTTGCTTCTGCTTTTTCCGACCGATTCGTGGATTCCTTTTTTTTAACTGAAGTTTGTATTTACTGTTTTTTTTTCTCTTTTGTTAAGTGATTTGTTGTGTTTGCTCGGGGTTTTCTTACTGTTTATGTGTAATAAGCGTAAAACGTCGAAGTATTTTGTTTGGATTTTTCCTTTGTTTAAACTCTGTGAACTACGTTTATTGTGTTAAACGAGTCTGATGTTTTTTCCTTTCTCTCTTTCTACCTTTGGCTGTTTTTTTTTTAACTCAGACTCAGACAGCGCGCCTTTTTTCTGTCAGGTGGCTGTCATCGGTTTATTTTCACTTCAATGTTATTTCAAATCTAAATGGATGTTTAAATAATTTTAAAAAAATTAGACTTTGAAATACCTACAATAATTTGCGTTTCAAAAATTCAGTTCTCTTTGTGGTTGGATTTCGAGTAGTTTTTTTTTTGTTACTACATATCTCTCTTTTGCTCTCTTTAGGATATCACCATGAAGTAAAGTTTTCATTGCGTTATTTTTCTATCAATTATAATGGGTTAAAGTATTGTGATTCTAGATTTTTTTTAAATTATCAAATGACATTTTATTCCACCTGGAAATCACAACACAAGGGAATGAGGATTTTTTTAATTTAAATGTGGGAATTTTAACTATTGTTCTGTGTTTTGTTTATCGGTTGGTTTTAATTTTTTTTTTCACTACTCATCTGGATTCGAGCTTTAGCACCTTGGCTAGGCTCATATATAATGATATAATAAACTTTTTTGGCATTCGGTTGTAAGAATGGTAAATAGTAAAATTTGGTAAATAAGTATAACAACAATCCATCTTTATCCGATCCTACAAGTTACCATCTTTTGTTCGATTATCAATCTTTCTTTGTTATACTTCAGGCTACATATTTTTTCTGTTGGACATTTTGAAAACAATAACAATATATAGTAAAATAATAATTCGTCGACGTTCTTTTTTTTAAGTAAGAGAAATGCTACAAGTATTAACTAACCAAGCTTGCATAAAAGTAACAAACCTTGCATGTCTGTTTAAGTTCTTGTATACAAGTTGAATACATTCAAAGCAAGTTTAATCAGAAATCAGATTCAGATATAAGATTCGGATATTAGATTCAAATATCTGAATTCCGATTCAGAATTTGTATTTCGAACTAGAATTCAGACTCAGAATTAAGATTCGGAGTTAAGATTCAGAGTTCAGATTTTGAGCTCAGATTCAGAATTCAGAATTCAGATTCAGAATTCAGATTCAGAATTCAGATTCAGAATTCAGATTCAGAATTCAGATTCAGAATTCAGATTCAGAATTCAGATTCAGAATTCAGATTCAGAATTCAGATTCAGAATTCAGATTCAGAATTCAGATTCAGAATTCAGATTCAGAATTCAGATTCAGAATTCAGATTCAGAATTCAGATTCAGAATTCAGATTCAGAATTCAGATTCAGAATTCAGATTCAGAATTCAGATTCAGAATTCAGATTCACAATTCAGAATTCAGATTCAGAATTCAGATTCAGAATTCAGATTCAGAATTCAGATTCAGAATTCAGATTCAGAATTCAGATTCAGAATTCAGATTCAGAATTCAGATTCAGAATTCAGATTCAAAATTCAGATTCAGAATTCAGATTCAGAATTCAGATTCAGAATTCAGATTCAGAATTCAGATTCAGAATTCAGATTCAGAATTCAGATTCAGAATTCAGATTCAGAATTCAGATTCAGAATTCAGATTCAGAATTCAGATTCAGAATTCAGATTCAGAATTCTGATTCAGAATTCAGATTCCGAATTCAGATTCAGAATTCAGATTCAGAATTCTGATTCAGAATTCAGATTCAGAATTCAGATTCCGAATTCAGATTCAGAATTCAGATTCAGAATTCAGATTCAGAATTCAGATTCAGAATTCAGATTCAGAATTCAGATTCAGAATTCTGATTCAGAATTCAGATTCAGAATTCAGATTCAGAATTCAGGTTCAGAATTCAAACTAAGAATTCAGATTCAGGATTCAGATTCAGGATTCAGATTCAGGATTCAGATTCAGAATTCAGATTCAGAATTCAGATTCAGAATTCAGATTCAGAATTCAGATTCAGAATTCAGATTCAGAATTCAGATTCAGAATTCAGATTCAGAATTCAGATTCAGAATTCAGATTCAGAATTCAGATTCAGAATTCAGATTCAGAATTCCGATTCAGAATTCAGATTCAGAATTCAGATTCAGGATTCAGATTCAGAATTCAGATTCAGAATTCAGATTCAGAATTCAGATTCAGAATTCAGATTCAGGATTCAGATTCAGAATTCAGATTCAGAATTCAGTTTCAGAATTCAGATTCTGAATTCAGATTCAGAATTCAGATTCAGAATTCAGATTCAGAATTCAGATTCAGAATTCAGATTCAGAATTCAGATTCAGAATTCAGATTCAGAATTCAGATTCAGAATTCAGATTCAGAATTCAGATTCAAAAATCAGATTCAGAATTCAGATTCAGAATTCAGAATTCAGATTCAGAATTCAGATTCAGAATTCAGATTCAGAATTCAGATTCAGAATTCAGATTCAGAATTCAGATTCAGGATTCAGATTCAGAATTCAGATTCAGAATTCAGATTCAGAATTCAGATTCAGAATTCAGATTCAGAATTCAGATTCAGAATTCAGATTCAGAATTCAGATTCAGAATTCAGATTCAGAATTCAGATTCAGAATTCAGATTCAGAATTCAGATTCAGAATTCAAATTCAGAATTCAGATTCTGAATTCAGATTCAGAATTCAGATTCAGAATTCAGATTCAGAATTCAGATTCAGAATTCAGAATTCAGATTCAGATTTCGTGAAATTATTTATCGGCTATATCGGTGAAATTTATATTCTTTGAGAAAGAATATTCAAGAATTGAAAGATTATAGACGGATAGAAGATTAGAATAAGATGAAAGATGTTGAAAATTGAGCGGAAGGGTAATTTTAATTTGAAAACTTTTCATCACATTTCATCGATTTGTTCCTCACGGGCCTACTACCTTGCAGTGGTTGAGACAGATAGAATTGTAGCAACCACCACACAATAGTAGGCCTAGCGTGGTTCGTTCCACAAGCGGAAACTTGCAGTACGAACGAACAAAAAGTGCAAGTTTCCGCTTGTGGAACGAACCACGCTAGGCCTACTATTGTGTGGTGGTTGCTACAATTCTATCTGTCTCAACCACTGCAAGGTAGTAGGCCCGTGAGGAACAAATCGATGAAATGTGATGAAAAGTTTTCAAATTAAAATTACCCTTCCGCTCAATTTTCAACATCTTTCATCTTATTCTAATCTTCTATCCGTCTATAATCTTTCAATTCTTGAATATTCTTTCTCAAAGAATATAAATTTCACCGATATAGCCGATAAATAATTTCACAAAATAAAATTTACGGTGATTAACTCTTCATTTAAAAAAAGATTCAGATTTCAGATTCAGAATTCTGATTCAGAATTCTGATTCAGAATTCAGATTCCGAATTCAGATTCAGAATTCTGATTCAGAATTCTGATTCAGAATTCAGATTCAGAATTCAGATTCAGAATTCAGATTCCGAATTCAGATTCAGAATTCAGATTCAGAATTCTTATTCAGAATTCAGATTCAGAATTCAGATTCAGAATTCAGATTCAGAATTCAGATTCAGAATTCAAATTAAGAATTCAGATTCAGGATTCAGATTCAGGATTCAGATTCAGAATTCAGATTCAGAATTCAGATTCAGAATTCAGATTCAGAATTCAGATTCAGAATTCAGATTCAGAATTCAGATTCAGAATTCAGATTCAGAATTCAGATTCAGAATTCAGATTCAGAATTCAGATTCAGAATTCAGATTCAGAATTCAGATTCAGAATTCAGATTCAGAATTCAGATTCAGAATTCAGATTCAGAATTCAGATTCAGAATTCAGATTCAGAATTCAGATTCAGAATTCAGATTCAGAATTCAGATTCAGAATTCAGATTCAGAATTCAGATTCAGAATTCAGATTCAGAATTCAGATTCAGAATTCAGATTCAGAATTCAGATTCAGAATTCAGATTCAGAATTCAGATTCAAAAATCAGATTCAGAATTCAGATTCAGAATTCAGATTCAGAATTCAGAATTCAGAGTCAGAATTCAGATTCAGAATTCAGATTCAGAATTCAGATTCAGAATTCAGATTCAGAATTCAGATTCAGAATTCAGATTCAGAATTCAGATTCAGAATTCAGATTCAGAATTCAGATTCAGAATTCAGATTCAGAATTCAGATTCAGAATTCAGATTCAGAATTCAGATTCAGAATTCAGATTCAGAATTCAGATTCAAAAATCAGATTCAGAATTCAGATTCAGAATTCAGATTCAGAATTCAGAATTCAGAGTCAGAATTCAGATTCAGATTCAGAATTCAGATTCAGAATTCAGATTCAGAATTCAGATTCAGAATTCAGATTCAGAATTCAGATTCAGAATTCAGATTCAGAATTCAGATTCAGAATTCAGATTCAGAATTCAGATTCAGAATTCAGATTCAGAATTCAAATTCAGAATTCAGATTCAGAATTCAAATTCAGAATTCAGATTCAGAATTCAGATTCAGAATTCAGATTCAGAATTCAGAATTCAAAAATCAGATTCAGAATTCAGATTCAGAATTCAGATTCAGAATTCAGATTCAGAATTCAGATTCAGAATTCAGATTCAAAATTCAGATTCAGAATTCTGATTCAGAATTCAGATTCAGAATTCAAATTCAGAATTCAGATTCAGAATTCAGATTCAGAATTCAGATTCAGAATTCAGAATTCAAAAATCAGATTCAGAATTCAGATTCAGAATTCAGATTCAGAATTCAGATTCAGAATTCAGATTCAGAATTCAGATTCAGAATTCAGATTCAGAATTCAGATTCAGAATTCAGATTCAGAATTCAGATTCAGAATTCAGATTCAGAATTCAGATTCAGAATTCAGATTCAGAATTCAGATTCAGAATTCAGATTCAGAATTCAGATTCAGAATTCAGATTCAGAATTCAGATTCAGAATTCAGATTCAGAATTCAGATTCAGAATTCTGATTCAGAATTCAGATTCAGAATTCAGATTCAGAATTCAGATTCAGAATTTAGATTCAGAATTTAGATTCAGAATTCAGATTCAGATTTAGATTTAAGATTTAGATTCCAATTTTAGATTCAGATTTCTGATTAAGATTTAGATTCCAGAGTCAGATTCAGATTATGATTTCAAATTCAGATTCAAGATTCAGATTGCAGCCTCAAAACTCAGATACAAAATTCAGATTCAGCATTTAAATCCAGAATTTTTATTTCATTTTCATAATTCAGATTCAGGCTTTTAGATTTAAGAGTTCAGATTAAAAGTTTGAAATCAGAATCCATATTTCTAAGAGATTTCTTTACTTTTACCTTGTGAAAATGATTGAAAATGGCTTCAACAGCTGGATGGAAACTGAATGAAAAACAACCGATTGCTTCGGTTTAAGTTTTGAACTGGCTCGAATAATTTCTAAAACCCAGACTACTTCGATTGGAATCGTATTCCAAAAACGGAAATTTATTTACTCAGAATTGAAAAAGCTTCATTAACTTCAAATTGAATTTTTGATTAAGATTTAATTGTTTTGTTAATTTTAAATTGATTTTCGAGCTTGGTTAGTTTTCAAGTGTAGCACATTTCCCTGACTTTCAACTATTACTTCCTGGACCATTTTTCCATCAACAGTAAGAAACTAACTGCGGCGGTTTTGGTTTTTTTTTTGGTATAAACTGCTGTTTGTATTGTTTTGACTGACTGTTTTGAACACTCTCTGTATTGGTTTGGTTCTACGTAAGGTCTGGTTTTTCAACTTTTACTTTCCGCTAGTTGTTGTATAATAATCCTGTTTGCATCGCGCTGTAAGTGTCTTCATTCAAAATCTTTTCCCTCGTTTTTGGCTTCTGTTTGATTTCGATAATTTGTGACTGTAAACTGTTGTTGTATGTCTATAAGTTTGTGTAACACTCTACTTGGCGATGGCTTGTTTTGGCGGTGTTATTGTTGTTTCTTTTTTTATTCGTGTAAAAGTGCCTATCGCTTGTTTTTGTTTTGAGTTTTGGCTACCGTAGAGGATGGTGGGTTTAGTAGTAGGTGGTGTATTGTTGTGTTTGTGTCATGTTACGTCGTGTTGAGCTTAATTACACTTCTGTATGTAGAACAATTCCGTTGTAGATGTGGTGGTGGTTAGATGTAGACTCGCTCTGCTTACAGCACTGTTTCCATCTCGGCGATTTCGGTCTTGTAGGACCAACGATAGAGGTCTTGAGCACTGCCTCCGAGGCTGAGGTTGCCGAGGACGTTCGGCCGATGATGGCCGAGCTGTTCCCGTCGACCCGTTCCGATGATGTCATTCGTTGACGCGATTTTGATCTGCGGGGGTTTGATGCCGTGAGCATCCAGAGCTTTCTCCAGCTGGTTGTTACGTAGTCGGCTCATGTCCAGCTCGTGTTTGACCTTCCACAGATGGGTATCGCAAATCGGATCCTGGCAGCGATGTCGACGGAGAATTTCCGTAGCCTCAAAAACGGCACCACGGAAGGTCAGAGATTTGCCCATGGACAGCGATATCAAGGCACAGCAACCGCCGTGATCTTTCTTTGCAAGTCGTTTTCGGAAGTATTTGAAGTAGAGGTGTTCCAGCAAAAGTAACAGTGCTGCCAGCAGGATTCCTGCCATCAGCAGTAGAAAAGCGGACAAGAACTGTTCCAATGCGAGCGGATCGGATGATTTGTGTTCTTGTTTGCCAGGCCGACACGTTCCCGTCATCCAGTAGCGCCTGAGACGTTCCAAATCACCGTTAGCGCGGAATTCCAGAAGCCGTTTGTTAAACATTTGGACGTATTTCGAGTTTCGACTAAAAGCTAGGCCGTATCCAGTCATTGCGTACCACTGACCAACCGTCAACAGACGGCAGTCCTCGTCTTGCACAACCAAATAGTCTAGAACCGTTCCATCGTAGATGAAGGCATCTAGCTGACCGTTGAGCACCGCAGCCACGCCCTCCGCTACGCTCGTCTTATTATACTGTCGCATGTAGTAGTGCATTTCCTTAAAGTACTTCGAAATGGTCGAATCCGTATGGCTCCAAGGGATCGTCCCGAACTTCACAGTCGGTTTGTGTGAGAACGGGTGGGATAGTCGGGAGTCATCTAGGCCGGTAAACTCATGAAACTCCTCTCGGGTTATCATGAACGCAGCTAAGTTGGCAGTGTAGATAGCAAGGAACACTACAGCGAACATAGCCCATACATTGGTCATAAAGCGGGACGTGAAACCACGCGGTGAATCTACGTGCACGGCAGCCTGAAACAGTACTGCCCACACCAGCCAATACGTTCGGAACAGAGAAAACCGGTACGGCTTGTTTTCCGAGTTCTGCAACACCGTTTTCATATCGTATCCACTTGGCGACAGCCACTCAAACAAAAAGATCATAAACGTTGCAGCCTGGATAGCGAATATCCCCACCAACATCCACGAAGCCGTATCGAATGGTTCCAGGAACGCCGTCGGAGAAATGATCCCCGTTCTTTTCGCCACCACAATCGCAATACCGGTCTCCATAAAAGGTTCACTGAAATCCACCACCGCCTCCCGTTCCGCATTGATCATCAGCGACGTCAGCACCATATCCGTCTTCCTGTTCACCAGCTCATGGATCAACCCATTCCACTTCCCATTCTCCAGCGTTCCCCATTTTCCATCTTCAACTCTTACCAGTTCATAGGTAAATCCCAATTCCTCGGCAAACTTCTCCAACAAATCAATACAAAAACCACTACAACACTGATAGAACGACCCATTCTTGTGCGCCTGACCCATATCGATATCGGTCATCTCGTGATCTGCCGCAACCCGACACAACACTCCCCGATCCATCAAACACTTGCCACTAACCGGATCCGCAGGAGACAAATTTATATACGGCGCCTCCTCCAAGAACGTTATCTTCAGATGGAACTTTTCCGGAACCCCCTGCGGTGGTGTATGCGAATTCCCCGGCCACGCAATGTCCCGAATATCCAGCTTCTGTTGCTGCCACGATTTCCACACCCCGATCTCCTCCCACACCAGACCCTTACTGTTAACGCTCGGTCTCAGGTTCATGATCTTTAACTCCGCCGACTTCAAATCTCCATCGGCCGTAAACTCAATGTTCGGCCTGTTCGGTTCCCCCTCCAGTGACACATTCCTAAGATACTTGAAAAACACTTCCCCATTATCCCACCGGCCTTGGCCTTCGTCTTCGCACGACAAATGATGCGTGTCCAGACCTCGCCCTTCATTCTTCTTATCGTTCAGATAGTACTCCACCCCATAGGCATACACTCGTATCGCGTTGGAAATTTCGTTGAGTAGTGCCCCCGAAGAGGTGTCAAAGTGGACCCCCAACATTCCCATCGGAAACTGCGTTGGCGCCTGCATGTTTTCTATCACACTCTGCGTCACCACCCAGACGTAGTTTTCGCCGGTGATGTGTAGATCGTCGGCTGCCTTCATGATGTCCACCGCTTCGTCCTTGGTGCAGTAGAGGAGCATCACCCGCGCCTCGCTGTTGACCAGTTCGACCAGGTTGATCGGTCGCGTTACGATGATCGAGTTCAGGATCGTGAACTTGAAGTGGTCCTAAAATATGAAGAAAAGCTGTTAATGCTATTCCAATACGGAATCAGGTAAAGATGCTGCAATTCGCAAATAATTTAAAATTTGTAATATATGTCAAATGGAACAAAAATACGCAAAATACAGTTCGAAACCCCAAACCCAATCAAAACAAACCAAGCGTGAACTTGTTCGACTAAATTTGGCCCACTGTATCGAGCCAATTTTTATCGAACACGACAGCCCACAGTAGGCGTAGTTCCCGGAAAGTTCACGAGAGGTCCAACAATATTTCCGGAGAGAGAAAATCATTTCCACTGCGAACAAGGGCAGTAAATAGTAGCTGAGTGCTTGGCCGACATTGCTTTTCCGAGCAAAACTGGCCACGAAGGGTACACGGATTAGGAAGAGGCGAAAATGCGCCAACCAATCTAACCCGGAAGACCCGACGGAAAAAACAACCACTTTTTGTGCATCTTCATAATTAGACGGCCCTTTTTTGCACACCGCTCAAAACAGCGCTTTCTGGAACGTCTTATTTTCCCCGGATTAATCTATTTGCCGGACTGGAAAGGTTGCGTGTGCGGGATCCGCGTGGCACATGCAAGAACTGTGACCTCGAAACTAAATCCACATTGCAACCATTCGAAGAACAGCCAACTGGTCCGGGCAAAACTGACGACAGCAAAACCGAGTTGGCCGGAAAATCCGTCGCCGCAGTAGCTCGTTCAGGAGTCGGTCAATCAAGAGCAGGGTGAATCCAGGAATTCGACAGCACCCCGAAAAAGGATCGCAACAACACCAACAGGTGGTGATTATATCACCGCAAGGTTCGCCGGACATTCATCGGAAGCTTTTAGTATGGAGTGTGCGAAATCAATCAGCTCCTTCTGCCGCAAATTCGGCTATCAGCGTCGCTCCTTGGGGAACAGCTGGAAATTCAGCTAATCGGAATCGACGTTGCAACCCAAAGTAGGTTTATTTAGGAGGTAACCTCATCCGCCATATTGATTTGCTTACAGCTGACGGTCGTGACGTAGTTGTTATGAGATTTCTTGATCGGTATATGGAAAATTGATTTGTTTCCAATAAAAATTTTGTTTTTCGTTGCTAATTCCTTTGCTGCAGCCCTTAAGTGAATAAAGTCAGAGCGGTAAGTTTGATGGACACCCGAGTATGTGTTTTTTTTTTGCGGGTGTGAGCTTGTCAGTGTCATGTTCCGGGTTGCGGAAGCTAACAATCAACGAAAACTGAAAATGCTCCTGCTAGGCAGATTTCGTTTCACAGATTTCCATCCGATGTTCAGCGCAGAAAGTCTTGACTTAAGTTTCTCGGGCAGCCGGAAAGTATGAACACCAAGAATGTTTTTGTTTGCTCGCTACACTTTAAACCGGATGATTTCGAGCCCTCAGTTCTCGAAACTATCAAGTTCCGGCCGAGGTTAAACACTGCAGGTAAATTATTTAGTTTCAACCAGGCTCGTTTAACTCATTTGGAAATATTCTGTACACAGCCATTCCATCTATACGAGTTCCCGTTGCTGAGGCTCTTACGGATCGAGAACAACGGATTCAACGTAAGAAAAATAAGGTGTTGGTTGAACAACTTCTGGAAAACTCGAGCATTTCTTCGAAACCATTCACGCAACAACAAGGCATTGCTCCCGAGGAGAAAGTGGAGTGCTCAGAACCCCACCAAGATACTTCCAATGAAGGCTAGGTGAGTGCTCTGCAGGCTCGAATAGCTGAGCTGGAAAACGAAGTGTTGCAGCGCGACAACAAAATAATAGATGGTGGTTTGGTTAGCATGCAGAAAAAAGTTGTTAGTCTGCATAAATTAAACCGCTAACTGACGGAAGTACAAAACATGCAACTTTTGCAGCGAGCAAAGAAAGTTTTATCATCCAAATATACTGCCAATCAAATCGATGTGATGATGAACAAAAAAAGAAAAGCTGCTTGAACAGCGGAAGAACTTGCTAAAGTGTTCACATTGAAATATCTGAGCAAACCTGCTTTAGAATACGTAAGAAACGAGCTTTTATTTCCACTTCCGAGTGTAAGCTGTCTCGAAACACACGCAGCTAACATAGATATGCGAGCGGGATACTTTGCAAAGATTTTCGAACTACTCAAAGTGGCTGCGTATGCGAAATCGGATCGAGAGAGGATTTGCGTATTCATGTACGACGAGGTTTCCGTGACCGAAGCATTCGAGTACGATCGAAAACACGATGACGTTTTTGGGCCCCATAATAAAATGCAGGTGAATAAAATTGAATTTAAATTTTCTGTAAAATGCAGGCTTTCTGCAAATCTCTAACTTCAACTTTGTTTTAAAAGGTTATTGAAATGCGCGGTTTGTTTTCGGACTTCAAACAACCAATTTATGCTGGATTTGACGTAAGCATCACACAGCAGTTGCTGGACGAAGGAGTGAAACTGGCTTGGGAGGCAGGATATGAATGTGTAGCCTTTGTGTCGGACTGTGGAGGAAGGAATCAATCCATTTGGAGACATGTAGATCTCTTCGATCAATGCACTCACCTCATTCATCCGAGTACTGGTCAAAAAATTAACCTGTTTGCTGATGCGCCACACACTCCTAAGTTGTGCAGGAATTGGCTGTTTGATACTGGATTTACGTTTCTGGATGGGACAGCTATTCCACCCTTGAATGACGAAAGGAAACATCCTTTATGGTATCTGGTTACGAACAGTGACATTGAAATATCCGATACATTCTATTTGACATCAGACCATTTGTTAGTTCATGGCAGTCAGCGCCAAAACGTATCCTGGGCCGCAAAAATATTTTCACGGAAATGTGGCGTTGCTCTACAGAGAAAAGTTGGCACTGCTCAGGCTAAACAGTTATCGGAACTAATATTTATTACCAACGACTGGTTCGATGTTTTTAATTCGCGGTTCCCTGGAGAATCTCAAATATTGAAAAAACCATACGGATTGGTTCTGGATTCTCAAAACGAGGCTCTCGATCGCATGTACAACCTTGTGGGACTCCATATGTTGACATGCTTATGTCACACGATCAATGTAAATACGCGACAAATGATGATTCAATAAAACCACCTGAACACCCCTAGACGAACAGTTAACGAACTATATTCGTCTCAGTCATACGAACGCTCTCGCTTCAACAGAGCCAGTCCCCATCAAACATTTTTGTAGCTATATTCTCGTGCTGTTTTGATATACGTTCCATATATATTATAGAAAGATCGTATGATATTTGAAAAAACAGCATTAACCTACCAAAGTTGAGGCAATATACATACATAAATTTCTTTTTTTTTAAGTGACGAAAACTACAGCAATTGTGCGTTATTCGACACCTTATTCGTACCTTTTGGAAAAATGCAAGAGAGCGCAGTATTATGCTCTCAAAACCTTCAAATCGTTGCCAGCGACAATATTTTCCAGTTCTCTCATTGGTCAATATTACTCAATCCCCATCTGATTTTTAGCTATCTAGATGCAATGCTGGTTGCAGAGAGAACATGACGATGATTTTCTCAGTTGTAGCCCGCGCGGGAGCAAAATCATTTCAAAATTTTCGAATATGGCGGACTTTCTACCATATCCGATTTAAACTGACTTCAAACGACATTTTATACGATCTTTTCATTATGCAGTTGGAATTGCGATTCGCAACACCAACATAAACGACTTCAGTTAACATTTCTGATACGATTTCATGTTTGCTGGGTCGCGATCCAACCGACAGCAGAAGACGACGCGTATCAAGAAAGCGAGTGTGGTTAAGCGCCAGGAGGAACCATCATCTCCCGGCCAACCGAAGCCTAGGCCGGCAGTAAACCGGATTCTGGCATAGATTGTCCCTCAGCCTGGACCAGAACCCACAAACCTCATTGGTTCAATTAGACCTGGTACATCAAAAAACTTGAAGGTATGTATTTTTTACACTTTGATACTTTAAAAAATAGGCATATAACTTTCGAATGCAGGTCTTCCAGCGAGCATTCTCATGTCCATCATCTCTTTGAAAGCACTCTTCAAGGACATGCGTGAAAGGTTCGACATCAAGTATTTGATGATCGCCAAGTTGAACCAGGATGCATTGGAAAGCCTTTTTTCGATGCTTCGGGCCCGTGGTGGTGGCAACGATCACCCAACCCCTCTCAATGCTCTACGCCGATTGAGAGTGATCATGTTGGGCAAAAATATATCATCAGTCTCGCGTAGACAGAATACCGTGGTCCGCTGTAACGAAGAATATATCGTTCTGGATGTTTTGCGTTCGTTAAAAGGCAAAAATCAACAATGTGATTCCAAAACCGTTGAAATGAAGGAAAACGTTGATTCCAATACCCTCTTGGATGACTCCATCGCTGAAATATCGCGGATAGGATTTCAAAACGAGGTGGACGGCTTTGAATACCTGGTGGGAGCGATTTGCCGTAAACACAAAACGGAATTCCCTTATGTAGGCTCTTTTACATACCAGCTCGAAGAAGTTAATATGACGTTACGGGATCATGATTATGCTATTCCTGCGAGTTATGTAGAACTTTTTTTTTGGGGGGGCTTGACGAAACCTTCCACAGAATAGCTCACGCAGGCTCATCAGCTCGAACAATGCTTTAACAACTTGCACAAAAATCACATTTTTAAGGGACATTATGTTGTCCGCTCCGCTGTTGAAAATGGTGCTAAACTTAACCCCAACATTCCAAGGAATTTAGTTGACCATTTCTTGCGCCAAAGGACTTATATTCGAATTAATCATCTTAATAGAATTTTAAAAGAAAAAAAAAACAAATCAAAATGAATCTTGAAAGATTACAGAAACCTAATTCCACATCTTTGGGAAAAAATTTCAAGAAAATGAGAAAAATTTTATTGTAATTTGTTTCCATATCAATTGTTGTAATAAATTTTCTTAATTGAACTAACATTTGTTTTACATTACTTTAAAAAATGACCGGAACAGGAAAACTATATAACATACACTGCCGGCCAAAAGTTTGGGATCACCCGCTAAAAAACATGCAAATTTTAATCGTTCATATCTCAGCCGTCTTAGGACATATTGCAAATCTTCTGAACTCATTTTAAAGATAATGAGCAATAGCTATTTCGGAGTTGTTTTGCCCAGAAATAATGTTTTAGTTTTGCACCTAAAACTTAACCTGAAGTTAGAGCATTTTCGAAAAAACGCACTCAATATTCAAAGCCGATCATCTCGCGATAGGGTGGACCAAATTTCAAAATTTGAGTTGCATTAGAATCCTTATTCTATACTTCTCAAAACACAATCAAAAATGTTTTGCAAAAATTTAAGAATGAACTTTTAATTAATAAAATAGACACTTAAGTTATCGTCCAAAAGTTTGGGATCACCCCTAGTATGGTGTATCGACCAAAAGTTTGGGATCATTTTTTCAAAAACATGCAAATTTATCTCATTCATATCTTTCTCATCTAACATCGTATTGCAGATCTGAAGGGTGCATTTGAAAGCTTAGAAATTGTTGTTTTTTCATAAATTCATTAAAAAATTATATTTTAAATCCATAACCATAAAAAATTCACAATCATAAGTGTGAATTTCCAAAAAAACAATTCATTTCAAGTAAATTAGTTATGGTTATCACTTTAAAATATAATTTTTGTATGAAATTATGGAAAAACAACAATTCCTAAGCTTTCAAATGCACCCTTCAGATCTGCAATACGATGTTAGATGAGAAAGATATGAATGAAATAAATTTGCATGTTTTTGGCCAACACACCATACTGAGGGGTGATCCCAAACTTTTGGACGATAACTTAAGTGTCTATTTTATTAAATTAAAGTACATTCTTAAATTTTTGCACAACATTTTTTGATTGTATTTTGAGAAGTATAGAATAAGGATTCTATACCAACTCAAATTTTGAAATTTGGTCCACCCTATCGCGAGATGATCGGCTTTGAATATTGAGTGCGTTTTTTTGAAAATGCTCTAACTTTAGGTTAAGTTTTAGGTGCAAAACTAAAACATTATTTATGGGCAAAATACCTCCGAAATGGCTATTGCTCATTATCTTTCAAATGAGTTCAGAAAATTTGCAATATGTCCTAAGACGGCTGAGATATGAACGATCAAAATTTGCATGTTTTTAGGCGGGTGATCCCAGACTTTTGGCCGGCAGTGTATGACATAATTACGACCTGGGGGAGGAAAACTGAATAAAAAAAGAAAAAAAATCTTCCAAACGTCAAATTTCTCTCATCAATCAACCGACCAGTGCGAAGGTTCAAAATTTTACTTTCTCATTTAGTGGTTTTTAATAAAACTTGTTTGATACTGAAAAGCACTTGTTTTGCATAAAGCAATGATTTAATTAGGTTTTGTTTTGCTCTGGCAAATTCTTGCATGATTAGGCGTATTTATTCGCTCAAATTTCGAAGATCATACATAAAAATGGTTTGATGATTGGTTGTTCTAAAAATAGCTAAATCTAAATTTAGCACCTAAACAACTGAGTTACATGACTCGCTACACGAAACTGATCATCTAAAGTAAAATTTCGAACAATTACAAATCTTTTCAACAATTGCTGGCTTTTTGCCGAACATTAAAAAAATGATACAGAAAACGATACAGCAAATTTCAGTCTTCCTCCCCCAGATTACGACAACTGAAACTAAGAAGGGTTTCAAATTTTAATTTTCTGATAAAACGTATAACCTCAAGTTGCCAACAATTTTTTGTTCGTTTCCAATTAATAATTCAATGTATTTTTTTTTTTCAAATACTTTATTGCATTACTATCTTCAGTTGTAGGATAACAAATACTGTAACTTTGCATTTCAATTTAAAGAAAAACGATTTTTCAGTAAAATTTCTATACACTATGTGAGGAAACTCATAACAACTACGTCATCATCGTCGACAATACTAATGCACGACTGATGTACGCTACCCTATAATAAAAATACTCTGGTTGCAACCCACTCGTCGAGCAGAGCGTTGGTGAGTGGAAACCTAGGATGGAGAACCGAGAAGGGCAGGAGGCGTTGCCCCGCTGGGTGCAGCTTCGAAAAAAAGAGTCCATTCCTATTCAAAAAAATGATTTGCTGGACTCTGATCGAAGTAGTCAACGACAGGAAAAAGACGTGTTTTCCAAGGTCCAAATTTCTTCAGCGAATTTGGTAAGACACAAAAACTTATAGAAATAAAGTACTTTTCAAAGCAAGTTCACAGGTGTTGGGATAAAAGTAGTAGAAATTTTAACATTTTGAAAATATTGCCATGCATAAACGTTTTCAAGATCTGTGGCCTTCAAGTTTTTTTACAACACGTGTTGTATTTTCGCATGCTGTGATGCAGAAATAGCAATATTTCTATTACATACGGCTGAAATAGAAACAGTGTTGTAAAAAAATACAACGGCCAAAGATCTTGAAAACATGTTTGCATGGTGAAATTTTCAAAAAGTCACAATTTCTACCACATTTTCCCAACACCAGTGAACTTGCTCTCCTCGTTATTATGCCGATAATAGGCCTTAAATGGAGCAACCGATGTGTGTGGAAGGGATTTACAGGACAGGCTAAATAGGAGCGTGATCGAGTTAATCAAGAAGCGGAAAGTTGCCCCCAAGCTAAGTATTCAAAATCTACTTTCACATCTTAACTATTGAAAAGAATTTATTTGTTGATAAGACGTAATTTTTTCTCTTAACAAGAATTCAATAAATAGTTACTTGCTGTTTCAATTTTTTTTTATGTATGATTCTACAAAATGAAGCAAATTTCCTCTTTCCTCATTGATTTAGATTCCAGAAATGGAAATTAAAAAGGGAATTGAATTCAGACAACCATAATCCAAACTAGCATTTAAAATCCAGATCCTTACATCGGATTCAAGTTGGTTTGTTAAAATTGTTAGTATTGAATTCAAGAAATTACTAGAAATACTAGATTCAAAATTGGAATCAGAATTTCAAGTTCACGTTTAACTTGAAATTCAAATTCAAATTCATATTTGAGAATACGTATTCAGGTTCGGAACTCAGATTCAGAATCATCATTCAAAATTCCAATTTCAGATTCATCATTCACCATTCTGTAGATTTTAAATTTAATCATAATCTCATCCTGTACCCAAGATCCACTCCATAAGAAATTTCAATAGAAAGGAAACCGATTTTCCAGAACGTATCCGATTGTGTTCTTTAGCCACTTAAGTGTGTCTTCCAGGCAGCCAAACAGACGAAGGCACCCTCAAAAGGGTAATTTCTTCCCAATTGAAACCGGAAGAATGATCCCCGGTAGGTAGGTTGGAAAGTAGCTTGATACCTATTACAATGTGCTTGCTTGCTTACTTGCTCCCCAATGCCTGTTTATACGCTTCAATGGAATCCGTTGATGAACACGAATATTGCAAGTTTAATAAGACCCGGTCCCCTGTTTCCCCGACGCTCCCTTTTCTTCTTCTTTTTTCCACCGGTAAAACAAACCTGAGAACCAGGGAACTTACCATGGCCGCCACCTGTTCCCGGACCGCCTGCACAAAATCGTCGTGACCAGCAATCTGGGACGTTACCACCGAAAATTGGTGCCACTTGTAGCGCTCCAGGATGCTCAACATTGCCGCACTCTACAAACAAACGAGAAGATGAAGAAAGGGGGAGAAATTATTCAGAACAAGAATGGCGTATGAGGGTGGGTGATATGGGTGAGGGAATCAAAGGCCGGATGTATTGCTGCAACCAGGTACTGAGTCGTGTGATATATCGTATAAGGGTGGCAATGAATGTATGGAAAAAATATCATTCTCCAATTTAAAAAAAACCATCATAAACATTCTGTAGATAGCCCCAAAAATCTGACCTGTTCAAAATTTCAACTCAATCGAACTTAAATGAAAGCTGCCAAAAACAATTGAAATGACAAACAAATTTTGAATGGCAGAAATGTTCAAAAGTGCAACAACAAACATAAAAAAATTGAAATTTCAAAGGTAATAAAAATCAAAAAACATATCTTTATTGTCAAACATTACAGAAAATGACAAAAACGACAACAATAGCGAAAAAATGATTTAAAATTAAGAACGGTTAAATCACAAAACTTTTCTATACAACAAAGTGTTCAACAATGAATGACTGAAAGAATTTAAAAAAAATTACAAATCTGACAAAATAACAAAAATGATAAAAACAACAAAAATGCCATGAATAATATGAATAAAAAAAATTACAAAAATTACGAAAATGTGAAAAATTATGAAATGCCATAAATGACATAAATTTAAAAACACACACACAAAAATAATACACATGACGAAAGAATGATAAAAACGACCAAATTGACAAAAATAATAATAATGGCAAAAATTACAAAAATGAATGAAGAACAAGACAAAAAAAGACAAAAATGATCAAAATGACCAAAAACAGAAAAATGACATAAATTTAAAAAAAATTACAAAAATGTTGAAAAATTACAAAAACCACAAAAATGACAAAAACTACCACATTGACGAAAATCATCAAAAAGGCAAGAATAACAAAAATTACAGTATGATTGAAAAGCTTAAAACAAATTGATAAAAATGACGAAATGACAAAAACGAAAAAAAGTCATAAATTACAAAAATGACAAAACCGACGAAAATGACAAAAATGACAAAAATGCCGCAAATAACAGTCTTTATTATAAAAATGATAAAAACTTACAAAAACGACAAGAAGGACAAAAACTACCAAATAGAAGGGAAAGACAAAAATGACCAAAAAGGATAGAAATGACAAAAATGGTAAATATGACAAACATGGCTAAAGAAGACAAAAATGACAAAATGACAAACATTCCAAAAACGACTAAATTAACGAAAATTATAAAAATTTCCAAAAATCCATAAATGCCAAACAAGACAAAAATGAGAAAAATGACAAAATTGATAAAAATGATAATAAGACTAAAAAGACAAAATTAAAAAATGACAAAAAGCCATAATTACAAAAATTACAAAATATTTAAAAGGACTGAAAAACAGAAAATAACCAACTGAGAATAGTTACAAAAATGCCAACATGACAAAAATGACGCTAATAACAAAAATGTGTGAAGTGAAAAAATAATCAAAAATTTCGAAATTGACATAATTACAAAAATTACAAAAGACAAACATGACAATAATTCCAAAAAAAAAAACGAAATGACAAAACAACAAAACTTCCATTGATGACAAAAATGAGAAAAATAACAAAAATTAACAAATTAACGAAAATAATATCATTAGCATAATTTGGAAAATGACGAAAAAGACAAAAATGATGAAAAAGACGAAAAATAAGAAAAATTTCCAAAATGATAAATGAAAAAAATTACAAAAAAATGACAATATTTTCAAAATGCAAAATGACTAATGATAAATTGACGACAATTATTAAATGACAATGACATGATGACAAAGTAACAAAATGATAAAAATTACAAAATGACAAATTGACAAAACGACAAAAAGAACAAAACAAAAAAAAATAACAAAATGACAAGATGATAAAAAACCAAAATGACAAATTGACGATGAGACAAAATGAAAAAAAAAAACAAAATCTCAAAATGATAAAACTGACCAAGTCACAAATCTGGCAAAAATTATAAAAAATGACAGTTACAAAAACGATAAAATTTAAAAACTAACGAAAAGGACCAAAATGAAAAACTATCTAACCAAACGATTATGTGACAAATATCACATCATGGAATTAAACGACAAAAATTACAAAATGACTAAATTGATAATAAATTACCAAACTACTAAAAATCTCTCAAATAACAAAAACCACAATCAAGAAAACAATGACACAAATTACAAAACATAGTAAACAAAATTACAGAAGATTAAAGGTAATGACAAAAATTATTTATAAAATGAAAAAAAAACTGCAAAATTACAAAAAGTTATAGATTTAAAAAATGGAAAAATAACAACAACACAAAACTCAATAAATTTTCATAATCAATGACCAAAATCAAAACATCATTTATTATTAAATCCAATACTTTCAAAAATAACAAAAAATCACAAATATCACAAACAAAAAAGTGTTTCCTAACGAAAAATCATTTTTGTCTGTTTATTCTCCATTTTTTGTCATTTCTGTCTTATCCCTCATTTTTGTAAGTTTCGTAATTTTGACATTTTGACGTTTTTGTCATTTTTTATATTTTTATCGTTTTTGTCATTTTTATTGTTTTTGTTTTTTTTTTTTTAATATTTGTCGTTTGTGTAGTTTGTGTTTGTGTTTGTGTTTAGTAAGTATTTTTTTAATTTTTGTTTTTTTGATTAGTCATTTCTGTTGTTCTTTACATTTTCAGTTTTATTTTTGTTAGATTCGTTTTGTTGAAATTTTCGCCTATTATTCTTTTTATTTGTATAATATTTTGTAATATTTGTGATTTTTCATTTTTGACATCTTATTATCTTTGTATTTTTTATTCTGTCATTTTTGGTTATTTTTTTCAATCTTAATAGTATTGTCATTCATTGTTTGTTTCCTTTTCTCATTTTTTGCAAGTTTCGTCATTTTTATTGTCTGTCATTTGAGGTTTTTATTTTTTTTCTATTTTTCATTTTTTTGTGTTGTTTATCATTTTTTGTCATTTCATTATTTTTTTTTATTATTGAGGATTTTGTTATTTTTATCATTTTTTCATTCTTAAAGAATTAAAAAATGATAAAAATAATTTTTTTTTTGTTATCTTATTCTTTTTTGTAATTTTCATGTTTTGTTAAGGAGTTACCTATTTTGGTTGTAATTGACATTTTTGTCATGCTTGTTAGTAAGGAGCAGGGCCGTAGGAAGAACCGACTCATGGGGGGGGTTTTGGAAAATTATTTTTACCTATGATTTTTGCCAAATAATGCACGAATAAAAAAATTAAAAAAAAATATGTTTGTAACTATGACACTAAAACCACAAAGATGATAAAGTGTCACTAATTAAACTCAATAATAATGTTTGTAACTTTTGATTATTCATTTAAAGTACTTTTTAATATGGAATTTTCATTCAGCAATAGTTAAAATCCTTTAAAAAAGTCTGGTAGATCAGACTTATATGAGGCTCTCAGAGCCAAAGGCATATAAGTAACAAAATGGTCGATTTTGAGTTAATGATGCGAAACGATTCTTCACACTACAAGCTACATTTAATGATTTTTTTGGAATTTTTGATTTTTTTTTACATACTTTTACATTAGAAAGAAAAATACAGATTCTCGAAAAATATATGGAAAATGGTCAAACACATCAATTTAAAAGCTTGTTTTCTCGAAATAAGCTTTTGTGCACTTATACCCCTTTGGCTCCAATGGCCTTATTTGATTTGAGCATAAAATAAGTTCTTTTAAGGGTAGCCTTCAATTACTTAATACAAAAAACTTATTCTATACTTTATAAAGCCCAAGCTTCCTAATTTTTTCGCAAATTCCAAGATTCTAACCTTTGATGTAAATAAATAACTTTTTTTTGCATCAAATTGGATTGATGCAAACTTGAACTAAATTCATGATTTTAGTTTGAAATTAGGCTTTAAAGAAACTGCAATATCAATATTCAATCAATTATTCCCGTGGACGCAAATGTTGACCGATTTTGCCGAATGATCCGAATGATGAAAGTTCCAACAAACAATTTTATTTTTAAATTGCTTACAATTTCTGACAGCTTTCCAGTATTTAAGTGCTTCTTTGATTTTTTGTATTGTCCAAGATACATCTATTCAGCGATGTATTAATATGTGAGGGTCCAATGTACTTTTCGACCTCCATCCCGGATTTTTCGGTAGAAAAAAAAATCGTACTTAAAACAAAGACATCCAATTTTGTCTTTGCTTCGCTGTATCTCATTTCTCAATGACCCGATTTCCTAAACTCAAATTTTAGTTTTTTTTCGTTAGTTTAATCATCATTTTCATAGAACATTCTTGGCCTCTTAAAAATCTCAGTTCTTCAGTATATTGAAATGACGATTAAGATTGTTTTAATCTGCGCTTCGGATCATATTGACCCGAACGGCTTTGGAGGGTTAAACAATACTCCGAGAAGATATAGAATTTCATGCAGATTTTTTAGGTTGAGATCAGGTTCAGTTTCTTTATCAGTAATTTTTTTTCATAAAAAATCAATCCCATAAAGAAAATCCTATTGATGATTTTTAAAATTATATCTGAGATATTTTCCATAATACAAAACTTAGAAAATTAACTCAAACTGTGTACAAATAAATTATGATTAAAAATTTGAAAACAGGAAATGAAATTGAAAAACAAATTTTTTGGTATATGTTCTCTTGAATTCCTCAACAATTTTATGTTGATTAAAAAACTCTTTAACAAAATAGAGCGTTTCTGAATATTGAATCTGAATTCTGAACCTGAATTCAAAAATTGAACTTTGATTTCTATACGATTTCTGGAATGTACAAAGAAAACGCCATTTAGATGTTTTAAATGCATAAATTTTGTGTAAGAACAAGAACTAAGTTTAAGAACTTCGAATTTGAATATAAAACAAAATTCTTCTTTTTTTCGGAAAACTATGATCAAAATATTGAAAATGGATATGATTTTAGAAAAACATGATTCAAATTCGATATGAAATGCAAAACCAAACTTGAACCAGAATTTCAAAGCAGCTTTTCATTTCTAACTTCTTATAATTATTCGAACCGAAAATCAAGAATCTTAAACTGGATACAGAATCATAAAACGAAAAAAGAATTACAATTTTGTTTATGGAAAACAGAACCAGAACGTCCAAAATGGGTTCAATTCAAAGTTTAAATAAATTTCTATAAACACGTGAGAAAGTTTTGAATAACTGCATCAGAATTCGGCACTTGGGATTGGTTTTTAAGGATTTGGCATTAGTTTTTAATCTGATTGTTACTCTAGAATAACTTTACTCTATTATCATAATTTGATTATTAATTTAAAATTTTGAGTGTTGAGTAGAATACCTCGCTTGCTTTTTTGGACTCTCATGGGGGGGGGGGGGGTTTAACCCCCAAAACCCCCCCCCCCCCCCCGTTCCTACGGCCATGGTAAGGAGTGTATTCGGAAAAAATGCAAGTTTTTTTTTGTGAATAACTTTTGAATGTATGGATGGAAATTGTTGAAAATTACAGCAAAGCTGCCTACAGACGCAATTTTTCGTGACTTTCTGGTTTTTAAGATAGCGTCCTGTGAAGAAATCTTTCGACTTTTATTTTCGGGCGCCATCTATAATGTATACCTTTCGCCATATTTTCTAAATCAAGGCTTTTTTCACGATGTATACTTTCTGAAGCTTGACCTTCAAAATTATTCCAAATTTTTAATTTTCTCGATGTTACGACAAATTTAAGAGATTGTCCTCCTTCGGCAAAAAATACAACATATTTGACTTTTCATGACTCCACCACAGTTTTCGCGTAATGGCACGATACAAGATCCAACCAAAACAGAGTAGAAACTTTGTGGGATCTTTTGAAGTTCTATGCAGGGAAAACGGTCGCATTTGGAGACAGTTTTCTTTATACATATATTTAGCCATTCATCGTGTCAATCGTTATGAATCACTAACTGATTTGCAGCTTCCACAGATAATCTGCCTGCCCCATATGAACTTTGGTCGAATAGTTGATTTCCAGCTGATTTGGGGTCTCCCACTGAAACTTTCCTGGATTTTCATCGATTCTGCCCAAAACAATTTTGTCAATGAGCATATGTATTGGATGCTATCTCAAAAAGTACTGATTGTAACCAAATATTGCACACGTGCACATCACATTACTAACTAACTTCACTGAGAATTTTATCAATTTTCATTCATGCATTCAAAAGTTATCCAAACAAGGTGTTGCGTTTTTTGTCGAATATTCTCTTTATGTATTTTAATTTCGTTTTTTTTTCTAGCTTCATCATTTTTTCGTTTTTGTCTTTTCTGTAAATGTTGTTACATTATTTTTCACTACTTTTTATTTCTTGTTGATTATTCTTGTGTCAGTTTTATCATCTATGTTTTTTGTACCTTTTTGAAATATATGTACAATTTGTCATAATTAACGATTTATGGTTTTTGTCTAATTAAAAAATATATATTTTCCACCTAGAAGAAAAACTTTTCAAATCTGTATTATGTGATATTCAAAAATTGTTACAGATCATTACATGTTCAACGTTATCTTAAAATAACAAGTTGGTTAATTTGAATGCATTTTTAATCTATTTTCACTACTTATATTTATTTTTAAAACAACCCTAGTGGAAAAGAAAAAAAATACAAGTTTTTAAATTGTGATTTTGTGCGAATTGTGTTTTAAATCTTAATCAGAAATTTTGAGTGCTTTGTGTCACCCCTTGGTCAAGTGCAATTGAGCTGATTTTTTTCAGTGGTGAGGTTTTTGGGCTAATGAACAAATCGTTTTTTTTTTCATAATTGTATTCGCTGTCACCCTAATTCTGTACCCGATGAGAGTCGAGTGAGCAAAAAAAATCCGAAAACCCCCCAGTTCAGTTTCGACAATGAAAATTCAATTTCCCGTGTTTCCTTCAGCCAAAATCTGCTTTTAACGGGATGAAGGGGGTGGATTTTTTTGTCAATCTTTCTCTCTCGCTCTCAGCATACTTGGCTAAAAAATGGGGAGGAAAGCCAAAAATTTGTGTGTTCCCGTGTGCTCACCTGATGTTCGATGCTGGGAGCCAGCTGGAGTTGCAACGTCGACTGGGAAGCCCTCCGCTCCAGGCCGGAATTGTCCGCGTTCCAGGAGATCACCGGAACGCCGAGGTACCCGGCCAGCTGCAGGAAGTACTGGGCCGAAGCCGTACTGCGCCCGTACGATTCGTAGTTCATCATGTACAGGATGGCGGAGACGTTCGCGTGCAGGAACTCCTTGCAGAGCGTGTTGAGGATGGCTGCAAAGAAGGAGGAACAACGAGATTGGGTTAGATAACAGCACTGCCACCGACATTTTATGGAAGCTGGGAAGAAGAAGAAACATGTTGGGGTGGGGGAGGTGATGAAATGAGGAACATGTGTGTCAGGGGGAGGTTTTAAATTAGAGTAATTATGTTGGAAATCGCTGTCGTTTCGATGCCGTTGTTTGCTCGCTCGTTCGCTTACTCGCGTCGAAAGGCGTGTACCATATCTGGCGGAAGATGAAGGTTCAAGGGATGTTAGATTGATTCATATTTAAACTTAACCAACGTTGAATATGCGTTTGTACATATTATTTATTACAATCTTTTCAACTGGTATATTTGTTTGAATAATTCTGTTGTTCCTACGATACACCTTCTTAAATGTTTGCTGGGTAAGTAAGTTATCAGTCACGTCATTCAAACATCTGTCAAAATTCAATTCAGTCATACTCCAAAATTAACCAAATCTTGTCAAAAGTCAGTGAAAAAATAGTTTCAATTGAGTCAAAATAAACCGAGTATCAGTCCTGTCTGCAAAAATTTCAATAAAAAAAATGGAAAATCAATCAATAGACAATAATGGGGAGTGAAACAGTCGGTCAAGTTTAAATCATAATTGTCAGGGTCAATAAGAAGCCTTAAAAATAAAAAATAGTGAAAAATTATATAACATTCAAAAAGGCCTTATAACACTGCTTATAAGTCGAGGCAATCAAGATTCTGTCCAAATTCAGTGTAAATAAAATGAAAAATCTCTTAAAAAATCATCCAATCAACAGTTGACCTCTATATAAAGCTATATAAAATTATGTTAACACTCAGTTCAAAACAAACAAAAAGTAAGCCAAGAGTTAGTCAAATACTATTCAATATTCAAAATCAGTACATATTTATTTTATTGAATATCTATCAAAACCCTATTGTGAGTCATCTTACAATAAAATAAAAGTCAATTAAACTTTATCTAAGAAGGATACTTGAGAACTTGAAACTGAGAATTGACAGCCAAACTAGAAATTCTATCGAACTAAGAATTCCCTTTTGATGACGCTTTAATTCCTTGAGAAATCCTCAAGTGATTCGAGCGAGAGAACAGCTTGAAATGGTTGAACAAGTGTGAAATGTTTTGGAAAAATTGCAACTCAAGCGAATTGTGAGGACAGCTTTAAATTGTAAAAAGTTAATAGAGAGAACAGCTAAAATCCTATTTGATTAAACTGAAATTAAATTGGATGTAGCTTGAAATTAGAAAAGAAAAAACCGTTGAGGAACGGTTAAAAGACGGACGGAGAATCGGATATTAAAGCAGGTTGAAAACAACTTATGCTGAGCAAAAACAGTGTCGTGATTTCACGTTTCTTATGAATCACTATTAAGTGAACCACTCAGACACGTCTGCCGCTCACAAGCAGGGTTGCCAACATTTTTTTTTCCCGAAATTCAGGGAGCTTGAAAATAAAAATCAGAGAAAATCAAGCTAACATAAAATGATCGGGCTGAGTGCCTTTATTGATCACCGTTGTAAAATGTCGTGAAACTGATACACAGTACCGTTCATAATTCTTTTAAATTAGCTACATGCTCACTGTCACTTCAATCCAGGCAAGAAAAATTTCATTCATTCATGTGGACGGCGAAATTTATTTTGGATCACTATACCCCAGAAAATAAGATCAGTCATGGGTAACGTCATGACAGAAATTTTCTGATAATGTGAATGTAAATACCATTTATATTCACGTGCACGTGATGTAAAAAAATTCACGTATGAGAAGAGTGGGCAATGAATGAAATTTGGGAACCCAATGGAATTAAAAAAGGCGTCTAGAAATGCTTATCTCTATTTTAATTTTTTATACTATTGTTAGTTAGCATTTGGCATTTGAAAATCAGCTTGGCAAACAAAGTTCCAAAAAATGGCATTGATGATATTTCTTATGACATATTTCAACTATCATGTCATGACCGATATATTGGAGTTCTCAATGATCAATGACAGAATAGAAAAATCTTTCTTTACCAAAATAATCATTCATAGCATGCTTTCATTTAAAAAAAATCGTAAACTAACGACATGTGAGGAAAATAATGGGTCACTAGTCGCAATTTTTGGCTCATGACTATGACATTTTCCCGTCCCTGCTTCAACCTTAAAACGCGATATTTCTTGTTATCATGCCTTTTACTGATATTTCCTATCAAAGATTGGCCAGCATTCACACGTTTAACTGACGAAATATAGCGTTTTTCAAATATGTGATATGTGATTCGGCAGTTGTTTTAAAACTTTCCTATTGGACTTGTTTTATTTAAACTTGAATTTTTGAGATACTTATCAAAGCCTTTTGCAAAAAATCTTCATAGTAATTTTCGCGAAGGTAAAGTTAAATGTGGCATATTTCAAAAGTTTCCGTAGCTAAATATGCGCAAGCATAGTTTTTTAAACTTGAAATAATAATTCCGATTTCATAGAAATGTGAACGAATGGTTGGAAAAGGACAATCATATTTTCCAGTCATCAATTTCTGGTCAAATAATTTTGATAAAAAGTACATTTACTTGAGTTGCTGACTTTTAAACATAAATCAATCATTCATTTCGTTTCTGACATAAATATTGTAGTTTAAATAAATTTAAATTTACTCACAAGCACTGTTACATATAAAGCCACATATATTTTAGAATATCAAATCAACAAAATTCAAATTTTCCCGAGGTGCCGAAAATTTAAGAATAGGATTTGACTGAATTGGAGACGCAATTTGAATAGATATGCAATTCTGTTTTTTTTTATCAGTACTGGTTTTCGAAATAACTTTTGAAGTAGGTAAAAATTCATTAAAATAATTTTTGCAGTTTTTCGGTAAAAATGTAGAATAAAACATGATTTTAAAAATTAAGGTTTTTAAGCAATAATCAACTTTTCCGAATACTGCAAGTTATTTTGACTTTGAAGATATAAAAATTTTATTCATTTTTTATTCTTCCCCGTTCTGTTAAAATGGAACTCCAGTAAAATTTCAAACCAAAATGAATTATAGATATATTTGAAAGTATAAGTTAAAACGCTTTCCAGTCTTCAACAAAGACAAAAACTTCGAGTTCAGGACGCCAAAATCTTCTAAAACTAGTTATAAAACATTGATAGAAGATTTGAATCCAATAGAGTGTGAAGTTATTGAGTTCAAGGTTGGAGTGACGACGAGCAAGTATTGAATTTCAATTGAGTTTTCAACGGATATGTACGAGTTTTATGTGAAAACCAAAAAAACAGCCAAAGTCAGGCCTATTAAAAAAAATCAAGGGAAAAAACAAGGTTATCAGGAGGGACCTTCAAAAATCAGGCAAATCCTGAAAACTCAGTCACATTGGCATCTCTGCTCACAAGAATAAATCAGCAGCAACATGTGAAAAGGGTATAAAAGACAAAGTAAGCAAAACTGGTTTTCAGTGGATTCAAATAGCACAATATAAGCTCTACTTAACACAAAAACCGTTTTTAGTTTTTCAGTTTTCGTAAGATTTATAATGCAGTTTGAGTAAAGGATCTAAAAAAATCATTATCCTCACACAGATTGTTTTATACACCCTTTACTCCACAACAAAGCAAACGGTCTAGATGCAAAACTTTAAAAGGGGAAGAATGCGGAAAGCTATTCACTCACTCCTATAGCGAGAACCATAAGCTATTGTCAAAAAATAGGGGAAATTTTATGTCCATCTCACTCACACATATCAGACATGCAGTACAAAGCGAAGGGTGTATAAAACATTCAGACGAATTTCATACTCCAGCTAGGGTCTATAAACAATTGCGAGCTATTTTTACATGATAAAACCGTCGTATCGATAAAAACATATTTAGAACGATCCTACGCACCGTTTTGACCATAAAGACTTTGGAAATTCCTCGTGAATTTTAATTAGCGATTTAAAAAAGATTGCAAAATTTTCAAACGCGTTTTTCTCGAAACGTCATAAATGAACATAGACCCTTTTCACGTGTTGGTGCTGAAATCAATGACTGACTTGTGTTTTTGTGTATACTTCGTAGCTTCTCTTCCAGTGTTGCAACATAATCAGCAGCCTTAAAAATCTACGCGTTCTAAACCATCCGTCTGCTGCACCAGCCTAGCAAATCTGCGCTTTCTAAGCCAATCCGTCTTTTTCCACCGGAAGGTCAAATAAAAAAAAAACAAACAGCAGCAGCAGACTTAAAAATCTGCGCTTCCTAATCCAATTCCGTTTTTTTCCACCGAAAGGCCAAATCAAAATTAACAATCAGCAGCAGCAGCCTTGAAAATCTGCACTTCCTAAGACAATTCCATCTTTTTCCACTGGAAGGCCAAATCAAAACAAACAAATATCAGCAGCAACCTTGAAAATCGGCGGTTCCTAAGCCAATGGGTTTTTTTTCTATCTGAAGGCCGATTTAGAAAAAAAAAATCAGAGCCTCTACAATCTACACTTTTTAGTCGCTCCGTCTTATTTACCGGAGGAACAAATAATCGAAGCAGCAGCCTTAATTATCGGCGCTTTCCCGTCTCTCCATCTTATTTACCGAAGGAACAAACAATCATACCCAAGTAACCATAAGCACTAAAACACAGCCCTTAATCAACACTATATTCCCATATATAATTCTGAATTAATGCTTGTTTTGCACTATATGCGTATATAATGCAGATTTAATGCTAAAAAGGCGAAATAGCGGGCTGAATAAATGCTATCACAACATAGCCTTAAATAAGCATTACAAATGCTGAATTAGAGCACCATCAAAACGTCATTTTTCGCCAGCCGTATAAAAGCATTAACAATGCATACTTAGAACACCTTTTAATTGATTGATGTGAAACGGAAATTCAAAATAGGAAAGTGAACAAAAATCAAAAAATAAAATAATTATCTACAACATCAATCAACCTGCTGAATGAAGGATTGTGCTTGCTAAGTGTTCTATGAAATGAGAAGTGATTATAATTGAATTATGAATTAACTTTGATGAGCCTCGAACCGAGGATCCCTCAGCAGCCTTTATCTTTCCTTGCGCCTTTACCGTTTCGACCACTATTGATGCTGATAACGTAGGTGAAAAAACCCGTACTTCAAGTACTGTTCGGATCACACAACTTCATAGACAGTGTATACATGAGAAGGTTTGGAAATGTATTGGAAAATCTTGGGAGACAACTGCAACTGCCCGCTCTGATTGTTTTCGTTTGCTGTCTTGCTTACTCACATGCAGCAAATGAAAAACATCATTCTTGTTTACATTCGCGGGTTCGACGTTTCTACGCTTTATATAAGCATTAACAGGAAGTTCTAGTGCTACAGTCTTAATGCTTGTTAACTTTATATAGTAGCTCTATATGTGCATATAGTGTTATAATTAGTGTTGATTTTTGTTATTGCTTCTATGCATTAATAATGCTTATATAAAACTAAAAAGCATTATGAATGTTGATATAATGCTAAGTTGCATTAGAAACGTTGATTCAATGCTGATTAAGGGTTACGGCTTTATGCTTATGGTTACTTGGGTAGCTGCAGCTAATCTGCCCTTTTTCAGTCGCTCCGTCTTATTTACCGGAGCCGGGACTATTTTCAAACAATCTGAGCATCACCCTTGCAAATTTGCACTTCGTAGCTTCTTCATCTCACCTCTCCAAACAGTTTTAATTCTTTTCGAAATTAAAGTTCAAGTGGGCTGAGAAGACACTTACAAATTTAAGGACAGCTTAAATGTTGGGAAGACAGCTTGAATGTTTTGAATTTTTAAATTTTTAGAAAATGGAGTAGAATAGACTGCTTAAATATATAGAAATAATTAAAATCCAAGCTGGTTAAAAAGACAATTGAAAATTAGAAAACGCGAGTTTAGACCATAACTGAAGTATGTAGTTTTTAAAATTGAAACTCTAGTAGATTTAGAGTGAAATTATAGAAAAATGTGTTGAGATGACAGCTTCAAAGCTCAGAAAAATCAAATGAACTTAGAATTTAGCTTCAAACTGTTAAAAACGATTTTACGAAACAGACTCTGTTTGAAAAGTTTGAAATATGTTCTTTAAATAGAAATTCTGACTTTCTGTGATTTTAATAAAAAATTCTGCGATGGATTTCTGTGGTGAAAATAGCATAAATTTATTTGAAATGTCATGAAAAATTGAGTCTTTTTAACATTTTTCTTGAGAAAAATCAATAAGCATTCCTTATCTTATCCTGTTTTTCCCAAAACAAAGTTGAAAATCCAAAATTGAGGTTGACAATTTTGGAAATACGTACAAATTTTAAAATTCTGTGACACAGAATCTGTGATGAAAATTTGCTTAAAATTCTATGAAAATTATAGATTTTTCTGTGATTTCGGCAACTATGTCTATGCGGCGCTTGGGATCCGAAGGATGCAAGTGCAAAAATGATAGTTTCGAGAAAACGCACTTTAAAGTTGCCAAGGTACTCGATTTTCCATAAATTTTTAGAATTCGAGCAGTGTTGATTCAAGCGAAAGGTGTTCAAAAAAAATTATTTAAAAAAAATAAGTTTTTTAATAGATATTGAAAAATAAATAGTCGTTCGCTATACTTAACTCAAATTGATAATTCTGCCACTTGCACCCCTCTGATCATGAGGACCTCATATAAAAGTAAGTTGAAAAAAAAATTAATTACAGCGTGAAATTTAAAAAAAAGAAGCGCTGCATCCAATTATAAATTCCAGTAAATTACTAAGTAAAACAAAGTTTTCCCAGAAAACATTACTTTGAAAAATGTTGTTTCATTCTAGTAAGTATTCAACTCATGAATCCGTTGTTCAAGGGAGGAAATGGTATTGTTTCTCGGCCAGTCAGCCAGGCAGGTAGAGAACATTCCACGGAGGAACCTATTTATATCCTACAGTGACATCGAAATCGGGTGAATTTTCCATCCATTCATCAACGTTTGCCGCGAACTTTGTATGAAGATTGAAACTGCTTAGACAAGCCCTCCTTCTTCCAAATTATAGAAATAAAACAAACCCCGGGTAAAGTTTTGTCGATTCAGGTTTTGTCAACCGTTTACTGACTTTATTTGAAAATTAGAACCTCACACCACAAG
>NC_073691.1:12696021-12721021 GCF_029784155.1 Uranotaenia lowii | reverse complement strand
CCGTCTCGAAATGTAGAGATTAAGGGCGTGATCACAGAAATGAGCCTGACGCCTGAATATATTTTGGCTAAAGGGATGGACAAATTCAAGAGTCTCGATTCGACCTCGGTTAAAATCCTGGACTGCCGTCAACTCTCGATTGGTACCACCGAAAATTGAGTCAAAAAATATTCACCGTCAGCTTCATTTCGTGTAACCTTTGAGGGTACCGCCTCTGTTGAGGGAGCCTCACTACATCTTGATAGATGGAATTTTAAGGCTTCCTTTTGTGCCTCGCCCAATGGAATCCAAAAATTGCATTAAATTGGGGCACACAACGTCCCACTGCTGTCACAAGACGCGTTGTCCCAAGTGCTTGGAGAGTCATGAGGTTGGAGCGTGCTCAGCAATAGATCAGAAATGTCTCTATTGCGGGACTCACATCATGATATCGCGAGGCATTCAAAAGCCGCTGGGATAAACAGAGGCGTTCTTTAAAAGAACGATCCAATCGTTCTTACGCAGCCATTTTAAAGGGCGCCTCTCCCTAGACCCTCCCCCCCCCCCAAAAAAACCTCCCAATGCATGGTGGGAAAACCAGTGTTACCAATTGCATGCCGAGAAATCGAATGCATTTGAAGCCTTCCGAAAGCACGGTACACTTGACAACTTTCAACTGTATTCTTCCCTTGAAAATCATTAAAAAAAATTGATAGGAAAAAAAACTGGCGTATTGGCGTAATTTTGTGGGAGGTTGTCACGAGAAACGTCCTTAAGTACATTGTGGAAAGTGGCACAACGCATGCCTAACCGTACTTCAACTCATGAGAGCGAAGAATATAGCCATAGTAGGATCTTCAACTTAACAGGAAAAATCTATCCAGATTCCACACCTGGGGTCTGCCTCCTTTATTGATCAATAAGAAGGACTTCATACATGGGCCTGTCTCAGGGTTCATGTTTGAGTCCTCTTTTGTATAACTTCTAGGTAAGTGACATCGATAGTTGTATCTCTGAAGGCTGCACGCTGAGACAACTTGCAGACGACAGCGTAGTATCTGTAACAGGATCTACAGAGTCCAATCTGCACAGGCCTTTGCATGATACTTTAGACAGATTGTCATCCTGGGAATTGGGGCTTGGGATTGATTTTTCTCCTCAGAAAACGGAGATGGTTGTTTTCTCTAAGAAACATAGACCTGCTCAACCTAAGCTTCATCTCCTAGGCAGAACGATCACTCGATCGAGGTGTTTTAAGTATCTTGGGGTTTGGTTTGATTCCAAGCGCACCTGGCGATATCACATTGAGTATCTGAAAGGAAAATGTCAGCAAAGAATTAATTTTCTCCGATCAATTACCGGCACCTGGTGGGGAGCCCATCCAGAAGATCTAATAAAACTCTATAGCAATGTTCGGAAAATCGCTCAAGAAAAGCAATCAGGATCGTTTCAAGCTAGAATACTTACACCTCCGAGTGCTGTGATACGCACGTGGTGAACGTATCCGTTGAAATTTGTCGGATATCAACACTAACTAGATACATAAAAATATACCATGCCCCAACGGGGGTTACAGTTGCTATTCGTCAAGTGGCTAATCAACGGTGATCGACATACTTGATGATAAATTTTGAACGTCGTTCCCACAATCATTTACTAACGCCTATCCTCGCATCATTGTTCATAATGTTCGTTATTGATAGACGATCATGAATGTCTCAGAAGGAAAATCTGAAGAAATACCAGGACCACTTGTTGAAAAAAGCCGTAGCACATTCTGGACAGTTCATTGTGGTTACTTAGTAATGGTTTTGTTCTTCTACGCAAAGCCAAAAATTATAAATCATATTTTAACCTTTACACATCAGAACTGATACATATTGTTTTCAAATCTAGCTATGTAGTCAGATTTTATTTTGAAATTAAGAATTCCGGTTTAGATTTCTGATTAATCAAATGTATTAATCAAATGCAATATGAAAATGTATGAATCAATTCCAAATTTGAATTTGAATTCATCAGTTTGAGGTGCCTATACAATTGATGTTCATTTGCGAAAAACTAACACAAAGTTTCCCAAACTGTTGCACTTGCTGCTAAAGGATTTGTGTTTTATTACATTGATAACATTTTTTTTCCGGGGAAAAAATAATCGCCCTCCGGAGAATTTCCCTTTATACCGAAGCATTGTATTTTTTTCGGATGCGTTCCTAGAAGTCCATTCTCGGCAGGTGAGTAGGCAAGCCAATGTGTCTGCCAGGAGGAATAAAAGTGAAGGAAAGAAAGAATTGTACACAAAAAAAAAACAGCACACACATTCACCCAACAACCCGAAAGGCAAGCAAATGAGAACGTTGGAAAACAGATTCCCGCAAGGAAAATTACCAAGCAAACAATCGGTCCTTGGTCTTCTTTCAGTTGCTCCCATAATATAGTTCGACTGACGACGACGACGACGACGCCGACGTCTGCAAAAGGACAACGAACAATCATCAACTCAACCGCCATGCTCTGCCTTTCCTGGTTCCAAACATCCGGAACCGTTTCTCGCACTCAGCCTCTTTTTTCCGTTCTTTCGGTGGATGTGTGTGCGTACAAGTGCGTTTTTCCTCTTTGGTCCGGAAATGCACAAGCACATATGCATGCCTGCATGCATGTGTGCAATCTATTGGAGGATGGATACTCACACATAGGAAAATCTCGATTTATCATCTGAACGACCACGTGATAGTAGCGCTCGCAAAATATGGCGCGAACATTATTTTCTAACGTCATCCGGTTTTCTGGGGAGAAACCCAACCCAAACTTTCTCATTTCCTCAAATATGATCGAGTGAGATTTTCGGATGCACACGTGCAATTACTGCTCTCAAATTGACGTTATTCCGGTGAGTTCCCACACTCTCATCTCTCATTTCTCTGATCAACAATCCAAATGGTTACGGTCGCCACTCAAATGGTGGTTTTTATTTTTCTTGTTTATTTTTTTTATTTCTTTCCGTTATTGCTCTTTATTCGACTGAAGAGCGATCTCAATTTGCCAACATAATTCGAAAAATTGTTTTGTTCTTTTCGCGCTCTCGGTTCGGCTCGGCTCTGGGAAAAACGTTTTGGTGTTTTCAACTGGACTCTTTTAGGTTCAGGGGTTGCAAATTGGTTCCGTCGATTCACCTGGAGCTGACTTTTCGGGATAAATTCAACAAAGTTACAAAACTAACAGAAAATATACAATTACAAAAATGCCAAATTCAAAAAAACATCACAGGAAATACAATATTTAAAAAAAATCAATAAAAATGACCATTTTGACAATTTTGACAATTTTGACAATTTTGACAATTTTGACAATTTTGACAATTTTGAATATTTTGACAATTTTGACAATTTTGACAATTTTGACAATTTTGACAATTTTGAAAATTTTGACAATTTTGACAATTTTGACAATTTTGACAATTTTGACAATTTTGACAATTTTGACAATTTTGACAATTTTGACAATTTTGACAATTTTGACAATTTTGACAATTTTGACAATTTTGACAATTTTGACAATTTTGACAATTTTGACAATTTTGACAATTTTGACAATTTTGACAATTTTGACAATTTTGACAATTTTGACAATTTTGACAATTTTGACAATTTTGACAATTTTGACAATTTTTACAATTTTTACAATTTTTACAATTTTTACAATTTTTACAATTTTTACAATTTTTACAATTTTGACAATTTTGACAATTTTGACAATTTTTACAATTTTTACAATTTTGACAATTTTGACAATTTTGACAATTTTGACAATTTTGACAATTTTGACAATTTTGACAATTTTGACAATTTTGTCAATTTTGACAATTTTGACAATTTTGAAAATTTTGACAATTTCGACAAATTTTGACAATTTTGACAATTTTGACAATTTTGACAATTTTGACAATTTTGACAATTTTGACAATTTTGACAATTTTGACAATTTTGACAATTTTGACAATTTTGACAATTTTGACAATTTTGACAATTTTGACAATTTTGACAATTTTGACAATTTTGACAATTTTGACAATTTTGACAATTTTGACAATTTTGACAATTTTGACAATTTTGACAATTTTGACAATTTTGACAATTTTGACAATTTTGACAATTTTGACAATTTTGACAATTTTGACAATTTTGACAATTTTGACAATTTTGACAATTTTGACAATTTTGACAATTTTGACAATTTTGACAATTTTGAAAATTTTGAAAATTTTGAAAATTTTGACAATTTTGACAATTTTGAAAATTTTGACAATTTTGACAATTTTGACAATTTTGACAATTTTGACAATTTTGACAATTTTGACAATTTTGACAATTTTGACAATTTTGACAATTTTGACAATTTTGACAATTTTGACAATTTTGACAATTTTGACAATTTTGACAATTTTGACAATTTTGACCATTTTGACAATTTTGACAATTTTGACAATTTTGACAATTTTGACAATTTTGACAATTTTGACAATTTTGACAATTTTGACAATTTTGACAATTTTGACAATTTTGACAATTTTGACAATTTTGACAATTTTGACAATTTTGACAATTTTGACAATTTTGTCAATTTTGACAATTTTGACAATTTTGACAATTTTGACAATTTTGACAATTTTGACAATTTTGACAATTTTGACAATTTTGACAATTTTGACAATTTTGACAATTTTGACAATTTTGACAATTTTGACAATTTTGACAATTTTGACAATTTTGACAATTTTGACAATTTTGACAATTTTGACAATTTTGACAATTTTGACAATTTTGACAATTTTGACAATTTTGACAATTTTGACAATTTTGACAATTTTGACAATTTTGACAATTTTGACAATTTTGACAATTTTGACAATTTTGACAATTTTGACAATTTTGACAATTTTGACAATTTTGACAATTTTGACAATTTTGACAATTTTGACAATTTTGACAATTTTGACAATTTTGACAATTTTGACAATTTTGACAATTTTGACAATTTTGACAATTTTGGCAATTTTGACAATTTTGACATTTTTGACAATTTTGACAATTTTGACAATTTTAACCATTTTGACAATTTTGACAATCAAATGGTTACAATTGACAAAATTGACAAAATTGACAAAATTGACAAAATTGACAAAATTGACAAAATTGTCTACATTTAAAAAAAAATTAAAAAAAATTGTCAAAATTGTTGAAAATGCCTTAATTGTTCAAATTGATCAAATTGTCAAAATTTTCAAGTTTTTAGATTCAAATTTCAGAAACAAAATATTAAAAACAAAATTAAATGCTGAATTTTAATAATTTCAATACTTTTTCTCAGACAACGATTTTCCAACGCCCTTCCGAACTTTTCAAAGTAAAAGAGCGACAAAAGCCACAACAAAGCGAGTGGTCTCAGCAAAACTCAATCTCGTAGAATTCAAAACAAACCATGCATTACGGCTGGCAAACTCCTTGCCTAACCTAACAGCAGCAGGAAGCAGTATGGGTTTTACCCACTATTTAGGGGTTTCAGCAGATAAATACATAGTAAATGGCAGTGCGCCGACGCCCTTTTATTGCTGGAATCAAAACAAAGAGATTTTTTGTAGCATTGTCCTCTGAGATAGGGGATTTTTTTTCTGGTAGGAAGAAATGTGATCTGTTTGGATCAAACACACCTAAATTTCTCTCGAAATTTCGGTCAAATTGCACTCTGAGAGAGAGAGTAAACTTTCAAAAATTTCTACAAAGCTGAGTTGTCAGAGAAAGGAAAACGCCTGTCTTTCGAGTGAGCTCCACTGAGATTTTTTATTTTTTATAAAAAAAGACGAATGCTCATTTTGAGTTACTTCTCAAAATCATCACTCGATGACACTCTTGATTTTCCTGAGTAACTTTCACTGGAGAGCAATAAACAGAGAATGTTTTTGCTCTTTTCTCTCACTTGGAATTTTCCAGCGAGTGAAAGTTTTATCATTTTCGTGGAGAAAGTCGAGTCTAGCGAAGCAAAAACAACAGAAAACCCCATTAACCCCGAAACCGAAAAAGGGCGGATATTGGGAATCCTCGAGCGTTGGCTCCAAGATTTGATTTATTTCATTCAAAAATAATGGCTCACAGAGTCTCGCAGAGCCAATGTAATGGGTTGTTGGGAGTTGGATTGTGTGTGTTTGATATCGTCATTGGCGGCAGACATTTTCAATGATAACCTTAATGATGTTTTTTTTTATTTAAAAAAAACTGTCATCAAGGATGATGAAGGCAAAAATGATAATGATGATGATAAGGAGGAACACACCGAATGTTTTCTTTGCGCTCTGCTGTGTAGCCGAGCAGCATGGGACATGGGACATGGAATGATAAGAAATTTGTGCCCGCGAGGTTTGCGGCAAACAAACAACAAGGGCTCGGGTTCTCGAGATGTAGATGTAGATCTAAATAGTCACCGGATGTTGTTGTAGGTAGTCTGTGCGATGTTGCGTTTTTGGCCATATGCAGCAGCTTGAGGAGCAAAAAAAAAAGCGAAGAAATTGTTTCTTCGCGTGAGCATTGTAAATGTAAAGTAGCTACCAGAAAGGCAAAATGGGAAAGGCAAGGCGAGTGGTTTTGAATTTTAATACGACAACTAAACAAAACCTTCCAGTTGAGTCGAGTCGACGGGAAGTCTTCTACGTCTTCGTAGTCGAGAAGATTGAAGCCGCGAGATTAGTTGTGAGGCGGCTGAAAACATGTGTCTTTCCGTTTTGTTATGTGGGGGAGTAAGAACTTAATTGTGTCTTACTCGCTCTTCTTCTTAGGTGGGTACGTTCTGAAGTAGGAAGTCAGTCTCCTGCTGGCGGGTATAATCGTGTCAGAACTATCACTGAATGGAAGCAGATGAATGTATGCATGCAGAGAGCTTTTAAACACGTCAGCTTCGTAATTATCTCTTTAAGAATTTAAAAGGGGCACTTGGAGTGATTTTTCACACTTTCAGCGCCACATATGAATGAAGTTAGTCTATGGAGCCATTACTCTATGGAGCCACTTATGAAACAAAATTGATTTACCTTTATACTGCTAGCTTTTGCATAAAAGAACATAATGGATCATCAATGTTATCTTTTACCATGATAAAGATTCTAATCTGTGGTCGAAATGTTACAAAAATCAGGAAACTATTAAAATCAGTTAACAACTTGATGAGAATGCTTTTCAAAGTTTTGATATTGTTCACAAAAATTTAAAAAAAAAAACAGAAAAGTCACATTACACTCTCTGGAGCCACCACTGAAATATTTACAACTTCAACAAGATTATGTAACTTGAACAAAATGCTATTTTCAATTCCCCAGCACAGTCAATGGCCATAAAACCTCATCTGCATTAATAGTTAGTATGGCATCTGTAATTTGGCGTAATGTTATTATATTTTATTTGTTTTAAACTATCTCATGTTCCAATTAAATGGCAAACTTCTTGAAAAGTTCAACTCAAGTGGTTCAAAATTCCATAAACTTCTTGTGAATAGAAAAGTTCGAAAATTTCCTTAAGGTACAATTTCAACAACTTGAACAATTGTTTGTAAGAAAAAATTAATATCATATAAAATTTACGAAGACATCTAAATATGTATTAAAGCAGTTTTGTAGTTTAGAATTTCTTTGGAGCAACTTGAAACTAAATGCTCATTTGGAAATTTGAGATCCTATCGTGAATTTTGTCTCGCTCACTATAAATTTAAGTGAGGGGGAAGTGAAGTGTACATGAGTCACTTGGAAACAAGAAATTCACTGAATTTTTACTTTTAAGTGAATCTTCAAGTGCATTTTGAGTGCGATTTTGGGTTCAGTGTAAAAGAATCATAAAAATTGCCACTTCTTGGTCTACCTACATTAGGCTATTTTGATAATTTTGACAATTTTGACAATTTTGACAATTTTGACAATTTTGACAATTTTGAAAATATTGATAATTTTGAAATTTTAAAAATTTTGAAAATTTTAAAAATTTTGAAAATTTTGAAAATCTTGAAAATTTTGAAAATTTTGAAAGTTTTGAAATTTTGAAAATTTTGACAATTTTGTCAATTTTGAAAATTTTGAAAATTTTGAAAATTTTGAAAATTTTGAAAATTTTGAAAATTTTGAAAATTTTGAAAATTTTGAAAATTTTGAAAATTTTGAAAATTTTGACAATTATGACAATTTTGACAATTTTGACAATTTTGACAATTTTGCAATTTTGGCAATTTTGACAATTTCGACAATTTTGACAATTTCGACAATTTCGACAATTTTGATAATTTTGACAATTTTGTCATTTTTGTCATTTTTGTCATTTTTGTCATTTTTGTCATTTTTGTCATTTTTGTCATTTTTGTCATTTTTGTCATTTTTGTCATTTTTGTCATTTTTGTCATTTTTGTCATTTTTGTCATTTTTGTCATTTTTGTCATTTTTGTCATTTTTGTCATTTTTGTCATTTTTGTCATTTTTGTCATTTTTGTCATTTTTGTCATTTTTGTCATTTTTGTCATTTTTGTCATTTTTGTCATTTTTGTCATTTTTGTCATTTTTGTCATTTTTGTCATTTTTGTCATTTTTGTCATTTTTGTCATTTTTGTCATTTTTGTCATTTTTGTCATTTTTGTCATTTTTGTCATTTTTGTCATTTTTGTCATTTTTGTCATTTTTGTCATTTTTGTCATTTTTGTCATTTTTGTCATTTTTGTCATTTTTGTCATTTTTGTCATTTTTGTCATTTTTGTCATTTTTGTCATTTTTGTCATTTTTGTCATTTTTGTCATTTTTGTCATTTTTGTCATTTTTGTCATTTTTGTCATTTTTGTCATTTTTGTCATTTTTGTCATTTTTGTCATTTTTGTCATTTTTGTCATTTTTGTCATTTTTGTCATTTTTGTCATTTTTGTCATTTTTGTCATTTTTGTCATTTTTGTCATTTTTGTCATTTTTGTCATTTTTGTCATTTTTGTCATTTTTGTCATTTTTGTCATTTTTGTCATTTTTTTCATTTTTGTCATTTTTGTCATTTTTTTCATTTTTGTGATTTTTGTCATTTTTGACAGCCAATTGTTTGCGTGTTGAGAGGACCGCAAAAGTAGAATCAGCGTGTTGAGAGGACAGCTGAATTGAAAGTTATGGCGAGTTGAGAGGACAGCCAATTATTTGCTTATTGAGAAGACCGCAAAAGTAGAACCAGAGCGTTGAGAGGACAGCTGAATTGAAAATCATAGCGAGTTGAGAGGACAGCCAATTATTCGTGTGTTGAGAGGACCGCAAAAGTAGAATCAGCGCGTTGAGCGAGCAGCTGAATTGAAATCAATGGCGAGTTGAGAGGACCGCCAATTTTTTAGCGTGTTGAGAGGACCACAAAAGTAGAATCATCGTGTTGAGAGGACAGCTGAATTGAAATTAATGACGAGTTGAAAGGACAGTCAATTTTTTAGCGTGCAGAGAGGACCGCAAAAGAAGACAGCTGAATTGAAATTAATGGCAAGTTGAGAGGACAACCAATTATTTGCGTGTTGGGAGGACCGCAAAAGTGGAATCATCGTGTTGAGAGGACAGCTGAAATGAAGTTAATGGCGAGTTAAAAGGACAGCCAATTATTCGCGGTGTTGAGAGGACCGCAAAAGTGGAATCAGTGTGATGAAAGGGCCGCTGAAATGAACCTCATGGCGAGTTGAGAGGGCAGCCAATTATTTGCTTGTTGGAAAGCCCACAAAAGTAGAGTCAGCGTTTTAAGAGGACAGCTAAATTGAAATTAATGGCGAGTTGAGAGGACAGCCAATTGTTTGCGTGTTGGGAGGACCACAAAAGTAAAAGGGATTGCCAATTATTTGCGGGCCTGGAAGGACCAAAGAACTAAAATCAGCTTGTTAAAATGACAGCTGAATTGAAACAAGTGAATAGAAGGGACTGCAAATTATTTGCGTGTTAGAACCAAAAAAGTAAAATCATCATGTTGAGAGGACAAATGAAAAAAATGAGATGATAGATAATCAGCTTCATATTAGTGGAGATTTCAAAGAAAGACTATGAGTTACAAGTTGGTTGTAGAAAGAGATGATCTCACGTTAACATATAATTAAAGCATAGTTTGATGTAAGAATATACTATATATACTATTTATTGTGAATTATATTTCTGTATCCTTATTCTCGTTTCTATTTTTGTGTTGTGAATTTGGTTTTTGTTCCGGAATCTCGATTTTAAGTCTGACTTTATGAATTGATTTTCATTTTTTAAAGCAATTTTTGTTTCAATGTTTCTTTTTTTTTCTTGAGTCATTTTTTAAACTAACAATTGAAACGAACTTTGTGAGAATCGCGCTACAAAGTTGTCATTAGAGCAGTTTTAATCCAATCGAAAAAATGTTAAAATGTTAAAAAAAATCGGAGTTTTGCACCAGATGTAGATTAATAAATGAAGAATCGATTGGAAAAACTTAATTTAAAATCGATGATTTTGGCATGATTCTGAGGGCCTCAATTGATATTGCAATTCAGATTTTGAATTTTAAACTTGATTCAGATGAATAAAAAAAAATTACAAATTAACTTAAAATTAAATAATTGACATTTTGTCTTCAAAACTCAATTTTTACGACTTTTTATTCCGATCGAAGGCTGATAAATCATACATTTTTTATTCACCCATAAAATTAATTCAAACATTTCAGAAACTGGACTGGAATTATTTCTCATTTAAAAAGTAAATAGATAATCAAATTTTTACCAAATCCGGAAACAAAAACTTTGGTCGAAGTGTTCCAAAAAAAAAAGTTAATTTAAACCGCCGCAAAAGGGCTGAACGATTTTTCCATCCGGAACAACCGAAACGAAGAGAGAAATAGAAAACTTTTTTTCCGCTTCATCTATGACGAAAAATTGCGCGTTATAGCAACAAGATCAAATTCTGATGGTGGAGATACAATGGAACGTGCCGATGTGGTTAAAAATTTCGCAAAAGTTACTTATATTTTGAAAGAAAAAAGTTATTGTCTATTTTTGATTGAAAAAGGCTAATACCTAAAAAAAAAATACCAAGAACTTGTCAAACAATTGAGTTAGTCTTAACATTAAAAATGTGAACTTAGACATCGCCTAACAAACCCGAAAACAAATCGCACCGTTCCCATATGTTTTCACGGAAAGTTGAGAATGGGACTGGTTTTGAACAAGGCGCACAACTTTACATCCCATTGCCAGGATCCGCGTTCAGTCGTGCGAGATCAATCAATCTTCGTAGCCCAGCCTCCATCCCCCATCGCCTTCTTTTTTTCTAGGCGGTTGATGTGTTTTGTTTTTATTTACACACAATTCACCACTTGTGAATTTGGATTCGCTAAATTTCCCCAATCACATGTGTGTGGTACAAACGTTCTTATTGCTTGCGAGTGATGGTGGTTCGATAATTTGTTTTCCTTCATCTGACGACGACGAAGATGGGCTCGTTTTGTCTGTTAGGTTCGGCTGATCGAGTGAGTGGATTTTTGAATGAGCGGTTCTGATTTATTTCTTGGATTTGGGGATAAATAATCGAAATACAAGAGCTTGATTGAAACACTTTAGGCCTAATGGGGGAACATGTTTCCATGGGGATACGATGACGGGAATATCAGATTCAATCAAGTGTCTCTAACTCTAAGAGAATAAAATCGATAAATTGAGATAATTTTCCATGAATTCAAAGGAAGCCGTCCAATTTTCGGTCCAAATATTGCATATAAATAACTGATGATCGGCCGATAAGTTGCTAGTGGTGGCTCCAGAGAGTAAAGTATGCGATAATTTTCTATAGCAAAGGAAATCTTTCTTCAATAAAACAAACGAGAATCGATTGGTCCATTTTTAATGTATTATTTCCCGAGATTTTCCCGAGAAAGTTTATGAATATCACTTTTAGGGATTCACTGACGAAGAAAAAATGACTTATTTTACTTTACATTTAAAAAAAGATTTAACATCATTTATCAAGCACAGTAAATTTCATTTCACACGTTACTGAGATATTATTGTTTTAACGGAAAAACTCCGAAAATTTCTTGTCTTCAGTCAGTTAGTATACTTCAATATTTATTCGCCTAATAATCCAGGAAATTGTCTACTTTTAAAACTTCACGTGTCACATTTGGCACTTCCGAATAATGTTACAAAACTTTAGTTTTAGTTTCTCCCGGTTACGAGAGATGAATATAAATTTCTTGATGGCGACATGGCGAATATCTGACAAATATGACAAAAATTTTACAATTGTGGTCAAAAATGACAAAATTATGACAAAATGTAAAAAAAATGGTGAAAACATGACAAAATTATGACAATATTTAGTATGACCAAAATCTGACAGACATGCCAAAAATTTGACAATAAAATGACAGCAATCTTACAAATATGACAAAATTATGGCCTAAATAAGACAAAAAATTAACTATAAAATGACAAAATATAACAAAAACATGACAAAAATCTGACAGATGAGAAAAAATTTGACAAAGTAATAAAATATGACAAAAATATGAGGAATATTACAAAAATTTAACAAAATTTTGACAATACAATAACAACAACAAAATTACAAAAATCTGACAAATATGACAAAAACATGTCAAAATAAAGACAGAAATATGACATACTAAAAATGACTATTGAATGACAAAAATTCGATAAAACTTAGTCAAAAATATGACAAATGTGTTTTTAACACCAATTAACCAAGAACAATTTATGACATAGATCTGATAAATGTGACAAAGTTATTACAATAATTTAACAATAAAATGAAAAAAAAAACATGGTAAACTAATGAGAAATTTAGTAAAAAATGACAACAATCTGAAAGATAAGACATTTTTCATATTTTTATCAATTTTTCATAATTTTACGACGGCATTTTTGTCCGTTCAATTTTAAATTTTTTAAATATTTAAATCATAAATTGGTCATATTTGTCTTAGTTATGTCATAAATTTGTTTTATTTTTATCACAATTTAATTTCATGATATTGCCATTTTATTGTTATACATTCCTCATATTTTTACCACGCTTGTCAAATTTTTGAAGTTTTTTGCCAATATTTCGTCATATTTTTGTTATAGTTGTCACATTTTTGTCAGTTTTTTACCACAGCCGTTATATTTTTGCAAAATTTTATCTTTTTTTGTGAAAAATTTGTCATATATTTTTCACATTTGTCATATTTTCGACAGGGTTGCGTTGAATGTTTTTATTGTTTTGTAAAATTGAAGTCACATTTGTCCGATTTTTGTTTTTTTTATCATACTTTTACCACATTTGTCAGGTTTTGTCATTTTATTGCCGAATTTTTGTCATATTTGTATCATAATTTTGTTACTTTTTGTCGTAATTTTGTCATAGTTTTGTCCCCCACATTCGTTCCACACGCTCCCTCGACAGCGTTTTTCTCGCCAACCCGAACACTTATTTCTCAAACTTCCCACCTCTACACACTATATGGAAACACGTTTTTTAATCAAAATCCTTAAAAAATAGAAATCTCAGCAGTGATTATTTAATTTCCGCAAGTCTAGCGCATCGAACAAGCTTTGTCACCATTCAACTAAACTTAATGATAATCGAATTGAGCTTTTTTCACTTTCAGCACTGTTTGCTTGAAACTGAAAATGAAGATTGGATAATCTCATGAACCTGCAAAGAGCCTGAATGTATACTGAGAACCGATGTTGCCGATTCGTGAATGAGTATGCAGAGTGCTTTCGGGATATCCCGAAAGCTATATTGAGCTTTCTGTTCATTATCAGATGAATGCAGATGGAAATAAACTGAGCGTACACTGCAGTAAATTCAATTGAATATTGAAAGCTGCCACTGATAATTTGCAGCACTGCTGATTATACTGACAGGACACTTAGAACAAAAATTCGATCATTTTCTGGCTAATTTCTTTCGTCAAATTTAGCAGGTTCGCAATACCGACGGTAGGTGGCGATCCTACCATTTTGCCGATTCAAATGCCCTGTAGGAAAAATGGACCTGTTTAGCCCGATTTTATCGCCGAAATTGCCTAATTTTTTAGAAAGTTGGTTGGCAATTCCTAACTGGGATAACTTTTTTGTCAAATTGATCGATGCGCACTCTGGAATCGATATTGCGTACTGTTGGAAAAATTATCCAACAAACGAAATCGAGTGTCCAGTCAGTATGGTCAGTGGTTCGAATTTCAGCGGCTAGACTTCCAATCAAGCGCCTCTCTGCAAATCTCGTTTTCATCTCTTCGCAGCCTATGTCCAATCCATCTCCACTTACGTTCCCGAATCTCGATTTCATGCGACCTTTGATGACACCGGCCATGTAGTTCCTCATTTGAGATCCAGTTGCCAGGTCACCAAGCGCGGATGATACTCCACAGGCAGAGGTTTACAAAAAGGTACTTGCAGTTTTCTCGTCGTTTCGCACCCTTACGGCAATACGGATTTGACGTTTGAGTTGAAGATTCGAATTTTCGTTCGTAGAGATGTTCCAGTGACTCGCAAAAGCAAATCGGCCTTTTCTGATCCGGGTTTCGATGTCTCGGTACCACCGTCAGGCGTAATCTGGCTACCAAGATAAATACTGGAAGCACTCCACTTTCTCAACCTGTTGTCCAGCTTCCACGGAATTGAATCGATTTTTTGTGTTGATTTCCAACGACTTGGTCTATCCGACATTGACTTTGAGACCTGCTGCTTTGACGCTTTCGGTGAGGTCGTCGAGTTTGCTCTGCATGTCTTGTTTTGTTTGGGTGAGCAAAACAATATCGTCTGCCAGGTCAAGGTCTTTTAGCTGCTCCATTGTCGAAGGATTCCAGCAGTTACCGGGATTGGTTCGGACAAGACATCGTCGTGCAGGACCTTACACGAAAGCCTCTTACTATGCTTCGAAGTTTCTCGGCGACTCCTCATCGTCTTAAAGCAGCCCAGATGTTTTCGTGGTTCAGTCGGTCAAATGCTTTTTCGAAATCAACGAACACCAGCAGAAGAGAGTCTTGGAATTCGTTGATTTGTTCCAGTATGATTCGTAGCGTTGTGATGTGGTCCACACATGATCGTCCGGATCGGAATCCAGCTTGTTGCTGTTGTTGGTCCTGTTCAGGACCACTTTGCAGAGTATATTGAGGGTTGTACAATCAAAGTTATGCCACGCCAGTTACCGGACTCGGTCAGGTCTCCTTTCTTCGGGAGCTTCACAAGGATACCCTGCATCCAGTCGGCCGGAAATGTCGCAGTATCCCAGATGTCAGCGAAAAGACGGTGCAACATTTGTGCTGACAAGGCAGGGTCGGCTTTGAGCATCTCAGCAGGAATGCAATCGATTCCAGGCGTTTTGTTGGACTTCGTCTCTTTGATTGCCGCTTCTTTTTCCGCCAGCAAGGGCGCTTCCGAGTTGACGTCATATAAGCGAATTACTGTTGGCGCTTAAAACTGCGGGTTTTGTTGGCCATCACTATTCGTGACTCGGAAGAGTTGTTTAAAATGTTCAGTCCATCGTTTGAGCTGATCTGTTCGATCGGTCAATAACTGACCTGCTCGGTCTTTCAGCGGCATTCTTGCATAAGTCCTTGCACCACTAAGGCGGCGAGAAATGTCATAAAGTATCTCCAATGGTGGTGGCTCTTTCTCCCTTTTCAGCTAGGGAGTTTGTCCAGGCTCTCTTGTCTCGTCTACAAGCTCGTTTAACTGCCTTTTCCAGCTCCTCATATCGTAAGCGGGCGGCTGCTTTGGCTGACCCGGTACATGCCTGCTCAATTCCGACTTTCGCCTTTCTCCGATCATCGACTATCCTCCAGGTTTCATCCGACATCCATTCACTTCTTCTTCAACAAACTTTCACGAGAGTACCATGCCCTTTTCACCTCTGGATTCTCCAACCGGCGGACGTTGTATCGACATCCGATTTTCTCGTCTCGCCGCTGGACACGCGCGACTTTCAGTCGTATTCTCACCAAGGACGCGGTAACGGTCAGATGCAATGTCTGCGCTTCGTTTGTTGCGAACATCAAGATTGGTTAATTTGATTTTCTGTTCGGCCATCTCGGGATACCCAAGTGATCTTATGTGCTGGTCGATGGGGAAAGAGCGATCCACCGATCACCATGTTGTTGTTGCCACAAAATTCTATAAATAGCTCTCCGTTTTCGCTCATCTGTCCTAGGCCATGGCGCCCTATGATGCGCTCAAATTCCTGATTATCGGAGCCCATGTTTGCGTTGAAGTCGCCTAAGTTTATTTGAATGTCACCCTTCGGAATTTTCTCAACCACACTGTTCAATTGACGCTCTTTCTCCGGCAAATCGGCAACGTCAGTTGGCGCATAACACTGGACCATTGTAAGGTTTCTAACCCGTGTTCTAAATCTGGCTACGACTATTCTTTCGTTTATCGGTTCCCATCTTATGAAGGCCGCATGGGTCTGCGGGCTTAATAGGAAACCAACTCCTCGTTCCCGAGTAGCGTGTTCTCCTCGTATGCCAGAGTAAAGCAGGACCTGCCCGGACTGTGTCTTGTGTTCTCCAGAGTTAGGCCAACGGACTTCGCTCAGTCCCAATATCTCTAGCTTGAGGCGGCTAGCTTCTCTAGCAAGTTGAGCCAGCTTACCTGGCTGGGCGAGGGTCAGAACATTCCAAGTTCCAATTCTAGTCCGTGTTTTCATGCTAAAATTCGTTGCCAAAGTTCCAATTCGGTTATTTCTCGTCTCAGTTTCCGTAACAATTTAATAAATCGGGAGCAGTAGGTTGTTAGCCTAAGGTCACTATCCCGCGATGGAACTGCCATCTTGGACTTAGCTGGCGCGAGCTGCGAAACAGATGCTGTTTGAGTCACCAATCCTCGCATCCCAACCGGCATCACGACACGATAATCAAATCAAATGCGATGAGACTCAAATTTCTGATTATCATGGATCTTAAAAATATGAACAATTAAAAAAAACTTTTCTTAATGAAGTGTTTTAGCTCCTCAGAAACTGAAAATAACCTAGTAACTGAAAATAACCTTTAGGCCGGCTAGATTACTACAGAAACTGTCGATGAAAGCGAAAAATTAATTCTGTTAGAGCAAGTTCACTGGTGCTGGGAAAAAGTGGTAGAAATTTTGACACTTACGGCACATTTTGAAAATTTCGCCATGTAAAAACATTTTCAAGATCCGTGGCCTTCTAGTTGTTTTACAACACGTGTTGTATTTTCGCATGCTGTGATGCAAAAATAGCAATAATTCTATCACATACGGCTGAAATAGAAACAGTGATGTAAAAAAATACAACGCCCCAAGATCTTGAAAACATTTTGGCATGGTAAAATTTTCAAAAAGTCAAGATTTCTACCACTTTTTCCCAACATCAGTGAACTTGCTCTTAGGAGTTTAGTTTCATTAAGAGCACCAGTACCGGTAGGTGCTATCCCAGGTGTTAACTCGGGACACATTTTCGGTCTTATTTCAGCTTTAGCAGCTTATTTGCGCACCGGTAAGTGCTAAACTGGTTTCCATTTTTGCCACTGGTGACGCATCGATAGGTGTTATTGTTGTTTGTTGCTATTTTCTCTTCTAAATTTTCCCTAGACACTTTAGCACCTGTCAAATCAGGAGCTGGTCGGTATTCATATTTGACTCCTGGCTCGCTTTTTTAACACCCAGGAGCAAGATAACACCTGGTTTGAAACCTTGCGGTGCGCCGTCGAAGTGTCAAAATGGAGTGTTATTATAGCTTTGACACCTGACCCTAAAGAGGATTGATTTATAGATTTGGCTTTCTCGAATGCGTTCTAATACCGATTTCCATCTTCTAAAAGGCCTGTCAACCGTCGGATGTGATAAAGAAATAACCGTGCTCAAATCGAGTTACTTTTTAATGGTTTTTGTTTATTTCCGAGTTCAAACCCGCAAGGTACAAAACCTACATGGATTCCACGTAGCGTAACCTAGGTGCGAGACTTAGAAGCCACCGCCACCGCCCCAGGATCCAGCGGCCTGGGTATCATCCTCGTTCCAATCGTCGGCGGCAATCATCTGCGGGATTGCAGACGGAGCCGCGGCAACCGGAGCAACGACAGCCTCCTCGCCGGCCCAGGTGGTAGTATCCTCCAGCGGAGCCAACGGTTCCTCCGGGTACAGATCCTTGGCGACCGGAGCGGCCTCCAGGGCAGCCTGTTCCTTCTCGGCCTCCTCCGGATCACGGTAGAAGAACAAATCAGGCTTGACGTCCCACCGATCCTGGGTGATCTTTCCGCGCAGACGTAGCACTTCGCGGGCCAGCAGCCACCACATCAGACCGATCGAGTGCGGGGCCTTGGTATTGCACGGGATGGCAATGTCGACGAACTTCAGCGGCGAATCGGTGTTGCAGAAGGCAATGACCGGAATGTTGACGTACGAAGCTTCGGTGACGGGCTGGTGATCGGTCAGCGGGTCGGTAACGATCAGCAGACGCGGTTCCTTGAAGGCCGGTTGGATCTGATTGGTGAAGGCACCGGGAGTGAAACGTCCGGCAATCGGGGTAGCCTCGGTGTAGTGGGCGAACTTCAGCACCGCACGCTGTCCGAAGGGACGCGACGAGATGGCGAAGACCTGTAATGAAATCGAACAAATTAGTTTAGTTATTCGATAATTTTGGCTTAAAAAAACTAACAAAAAAGGGAATGTCTTTCAAATCTTGTGCACCGAAGAGGCAATTTTCCCTTCCTCGAAAGAAGGGAAGTGCGTTGCTCCGGCAGTGGATTGAAAGTTTGTTATACTGGTTTCTGTAAAAGATCGCCAAGGAACTGCTAGGAATTATTCAATGCCGATTATGCTAACCAGACTGCAGCTACACATTTTTAACCCAATTTGAGAATGATTTTTTTTAGGACGCTTTTTTAACTTTTGTGCTTTTTTTTATTTCTACAATTATAAATATTAGAAATCGGTATCGAATTTTGAATACGGCGAATGCGCCGACATCGCTGTTTCGAGAAAAAACGCGTTCAAAGTTTCGACAGCTCCATAAGCCCCCAGCAAAAATATTATTTTGTTTCCTTTATTTCTCATAAACCAAATATTCTTTAGATAACTGTACAATCAAAATTTAGGACATCGAATGTACTCTTTCACTCAGCTGATAACTCAGTTTGTTTATATTTGGCGCATTCGCCCTATTCAAAATTTGCTACCGAAATAATTTTGGGATTTGAACTATTTTAACATATTGGGTGCCAAATAGGAGAATTCTCGTTTTTTTTTTCATATGCCGCTTATGTGGTGTAAAGAATAACTCAAATTTTATAAATTTAATAATAATACTCTATTCAATGCCACAACTTTCAAAAAATCTTTAAACCCAAAAAATAAAAATTTCAGTTTAGTAGAACTAAAATGTGCCAAATTTTCAAAATTTTGCCTTTTTTTAATTTAAAAAATTTTCGGTTTTGGACAATTTCTTTAACATTTAAATTAGAAACTTGTTCTTGAAGAAGAAATTCAGACTAATATTTTAAAAATTTAGAACCCAAATTCGGACAAATTATTCTGAAGTCTTGCTAAATTTGAGACTGATTTACTTTACGATCACGATTACGGGAACATTGGAATTATTTGTAATGGCCCGATTTTTTGAAAATGTTGCCCTTAATTCCCTTACCGGCTTTTTTATTATTTGACAATGCCAATGACAATGAGACAATAATTGAACTCAAAGCTCTGATAAATTCAGTACGAAAATCTCGTACCAAAAGGAAGAATCTTACAAAATTTGTGTCTGGCTTCGAAGCTATGCTGAAACTAGCCTTTAGAACCTTACGAAATCCTTCTAAAATGACAGAATTAAGCTTTAAAACTGGTAACAATAAATTTTCTATTGATTTTTTACAAGAAATTTAACAAGTTGTCAATCTTCGCAATAATCTTCCATTGAACATGCATCATTCTCAAATCAGTTAAAATGCGAGTGCTTGTAAATCCAAATATTTACGATATTTTTTTGAAAGGATTCTGAGGCCTATGCCTACAGCCATCATGAGATACTATATCATTCGATAGGGAATAATCAGTTCATTTGTAGTTCTGCGTCACGGGGCATCCGACCCGAAAGATGGAAAATGAAATCATCATCTTATTCCCTCTTCAATAGCATCTTCATCAGTAGGCTCACCCTCCATTATCAAGGATTCCGGGAAAAAGGGTTCTCCGTACAAGCCCTCCAAAACTCACCTCTCCGGGGTATTCGATGCTAGCGATGCACCGGGCAGCTAGCAACAGCTTTTCCCAGGTGCGACCCAGGTTGATGATGTGCACACCATCCGGGCGACGCTTGAACACGTACGATTCCATTTGGAAGTTAACGGATGTGCTGCCGATGTGGGTGGTGGCCGCCAACATCTTGTTGACGTCCTCCTCCTTCAGCGCCAGTATGTCCAGGTTTCCCGACATCGTTACGTTAAGGTGAGAGTAACGATTTTAACCTGAATTTTCGGGAGAGGAAGATAAATAAAACGGTCAATAAATTGTATGACAACATGGATACTTGTAATGCCGGAAGTCAGGTTTGAGGTTAGGTTACATATCTAACATTACTGATTTTAGAATTTATAACAATAAAACAGTTCCTCACGTGAGATAATAAAAATCGGATAACTGACTTTTAAACTACATACTTTAGATGCATTAGAAACGGAAGTACAACAATCAACAACAATTAAGAACAATAACATAAATAACACGTGGAACATAACGAAGTGTGCATCTTTTTCAAAAATAGAGCCTCAACAACAAATTAAAACAAGAAAATTTAGAGAGAAACTATCTACCCTCGGAAAATTAACTATTTCCAACATCAAAACCAACCAAACTATTAAAAATTAACATGATTTGAGAAGCGAATTTAACTTACGTAGTAAATGCCACTGGGAGTAAAATTGAAATGGACGATTTGCGGTCCGCGTTGATGCGAAGCCGTGTTGCCAGAATGTTTTCCGATATGCATTCTGTCAAAAAACATTGACAGCTGTCATTTGACGGCAGAATGCTGTCTGTTTTTTCGAAGTTCGTTTCAAAACAACCGTTAAGTTACAGAAAAAACTGACTAGAAAATGTAAATTAATGTACACGGAAAATAATAAAAAGGTAAAATTTACCGAGATAGCCAAGGTAAACGATCGTGAAAGCCAAAAAGGTAGCTTCTACCTCTTCGAGGTGAAACTCACCTCACAGCGAGGTAAAATTTACCTGAATCGAGGTTGGAAAAAAGGTACAGTTCACCGAGGAAAAAGGTGAATCCAAAAAAGGTAAATCTTACCTCGTAGCGAGGTGAAGTTCACCTGAATTGAGCTGAATAAAAAAGTATAATTCACCTAGAAAAAAAGGTAAAACCAAATAAGGTAAAACTTACCTCGTAGCGAGGTGAAGTTGACCTGGATTGAGCTAAACAAAACGGTACAATTCTTCTCGAAAAAAAGTGACTATTCGCCGAACCCGTTTATTGAGGTTAAGCTGTTTTGTCATTCAGGAACAAGTTTTGCTTTGTGCATAATATGTGAAAATCGGAATAGAACGGTAAGTGTTTTCTTAGATATCATTTTGTTGTGCTGGTTCTCGTCATAATACATTGCTTTTGTTTCAGATCGACCCATAGAGCTTATAGGTGTATTCCACGTCATCCTCCAGCCGGAAAAGCCGAACGTGACCGGATTAGCCGAACAGAGGAGGTCATGAATGTACGCAACGCAGGAGTATTCAGCGGCCATGGCGGCTCGGAAGAACGCGAAGCCGAATTACCAGTCCCTATTTATCTCCAATAAATATAATTTTTGATAGAATTTTGTATTTTTTTAATTCCTATTGAAGAAACCAATCAAACCAACCAGCATTTACCTTTTAAATCAGTAAATGGGAAAACGGTATTATTTAAAATTTTGCTAGGTGAATGCGAAAAAGGTAAAATATACCTTTTTGCTAGGTGAATTGAAAAAAGGTATAATTTACCTTTTTGCTAGGTGAATGAAAAAAGGTAAAATTTACCTCGAAAGAGGGGTGGAAAAAATTCACCTCGCAAAAAGGTAAATTTTACCTTTTTTTTATTTTCCGTGTATGAATTGTAGTTATTGGCGATTTGCAGCTCGAAACGACTCTCAGAGGCTCAGAGGGCCCTGCGATCAAAAGGGTGATATTATTTATTGAAACGTCAAGACACATAGTACTTTTCCAAAACAAACGGGAAAATTCCAAAATTTCGGTGTTAAGAGTAGAATTTATCAAGGTTGGATTACAGAATAAGGTAAGAAAAAGTGAACTACGCAATCTTTCATATCCCGCATAAATAAGGATTATAACCTAACGATTTCTTAAATAGTCAAATGACGATTTGATGAAGTGTAAAAAAACTTTTATCAAACGATTATTCAAACTGTGAAGTACATTGGTTGAATCGTGAATCCCAAATTCACAGTATTTTTAATATGTCGTTAGGTTATGTAATTGTTAAAAACTGTTAAAACGCCTATATGGCGGAACTGTTTTACATACAGTTGAGATAACATCCAAATACCACTCATGGAAAGCGTGACTGGGTCGTCTAACTGTTTCTGTTACAGTTTTTCTAAAGGTTCTCTTGTAGCCAAACATTTATAGCAATAGTCGTGAAACGATTTGATATGATGTTCTTCCAACGTAATTCAGACGATAATGAGAATCGTGCGCTAATGGAGCCCGCACACAAATGTAAATAAAATATGGAGATTTCGGATATCATAATAAATCATACTATTAAATCTTATTTCAATTTATTACTTACATCAAAAATTGTTTTCCACGATGAATATGTTCGTATTAGGTTTTTCTTTATTCTCCTATCGTAGACGTTATCTCCTATCCAGGGTTTTTTTTTCGGAGCTGTTGAAGAATTTTGTTGAAACCCATGGTCAGTTTCCATTTTTGGTTGCGTTTCACTATCAGAGATGGTTCCTGGGGGTAACGAAAATTCAATTATGATTTTACACATCTTTATTATCTATGTTATCACCTACCTGGCAGTACTATCGTTGATGCCACTGGATTTTGATGGTTTTCGCTTAGCAATCTCACATCCAGCAGATCGGTCGCCATTTTTCACCAACTTGCTGTTTACCTTTTTCTCACTCAGCCGGTGTGGGGCAGTGGTGCCAGTTTTAGATATTTTACGATTTTGTAACATTTTTTTTATCCAAAAACTATACAAATGTATATTAATAAAATAAAATAGCTTGTGAACAAATACGATGATATAGTGAACATGAAAAGTGGCAAATGCGAAGAAGAAGCGAACTGCGGAAATATACGTAAAATAAAATGAAACCTTTTACAGTTATCTTCCTACAATAATTGAAATAAGTTTGAGTTGACATACAGAAAATTTTCAAACCAGTCAGTCAGGCCGGTGACATAGTGAGTGCGATGCACTGCAATGCGGCGAATGCGATTGAATGCGGTGAACCACATTTGATGAAAATGTATGAGAATCGCTTAAACCTGACATACTCAACGTGACGAAGCAGATGTCAATTTGTTCCGACGCTTGAGTTCGCATTTGCTACGTCCGTTAATTCGCATCGCATCGCTCTCACTATGTCATCGGCCATAGTGAGCGATACGATGCGAATTTACGGACGCAGTCAATGCGATCTCGAGCTGCGGAACAAATTGACATCTGCTTCGCCCCATTGAGTATGTCAGGTTTAAGCGATTCACATAAAATTTTCATCAAATATTGTGGTTCACCGTATTGAATCACATTCGCAGCATCGCATTCACTATGTCATCGGCCTAAGCGTTAAAAACTTCTTTAAAATATTCTTGCTTTTTCCTTTTAGTAATTTCAAATAAAAGTAATTTTAACTAAAAGTTCATTATGGTTCAAACTCAATTGTTTTTGTAAAAAATTTAGACCAATTTCCCCAATATTAACAGAAATCTGCCTTTTTTCTGATTATGAAACCTAAAAAATATGTTCATAAATGTATGCTGATTTTATTGAAAAACATCTGGCATCTCTTGCACCCACATTTTGTTTACTTTTGACGTGGAGTGTGACAGAAGGCATGAACGCTACGGATAACGGTTTGAGATCAGTTTAACGATTATTGATAAAATTGAAGTAATCGTTCAACCGTTCAATCACATTTTCAAATACCATCACTTTTCCACGTGAACGTTCATGCTTCGTTCTTATCGTTTTAGAAATATAGTTTAACATAATAGCAACGTTTACAGGGACAGTAACTATTCCTGTAGTCGTAGTTGTATTGTCTGGACGGTTTGAGATACAGTTTTTTAGTATGCGGGATTTTTAGAGACCGGATATTATTTAATATGTGTTATTTTTTAGGTTGTGGAAAATTGTGTTGTTCCCAATTGCAACAGCGAGGAAAACCTACCCGAAATCATAATATTTTCAGTCTAAAGCATAAAGGAGTTTCTTCGAATTAATGATTAATCACTCGTTAGGTAATAAACTAAAACATTTATTAGTTGAAACAAATTTACATTTTACGGAAACATTTTAGATCCACGCAGAATCTCGAAGAATATTTCTGCACAAAAAATAAAACGCAACAATAACAAGCAAATGGATTACAAAAGCAAAAAGAAGTTCGTGGACGAACGGAGGAAATAAATAGGAGAGCATCGAATGGCAATTGCCGAAATTGAAGAAAGTGCGTTAAACTACCATTGATAGGCATATCACTTTTCGATGTTGATGCATTGCAGATCTATAGCAGGATCATAAACTTTATTCCTTCACAAAAGAAGAACCATCCAGCAAAACTGTCATTAACATGGTATAATTAAATTTAACAAACCCGAATATGAGATGTTGAGAATTTAACTAAACGATGTAGATGTTTGTTAAAATTATTCAATCCAAATTTAAAAAAATAGTCTAGAAATTAAAATCCAAATTGTCTACACATTACTGAAACATATATTTAAAATTATCAAATCGTTGCCGGGGAAATCGAATATAAAAATG